>NC_134082.1:11057844-11233925 GCF_000715075.1 Nicotiana tabacum
CAAAAGGTTCGAAAGTTGTAGTTCAATCCCGATTCTTTTCACCCCAAACCTTGTCCAAGTCCTTCTGATCAATCGACAAAGACAAGAAAGTGGAAAACATCATTGTTGGAATCTGATAGAAATCAAATTGAGAAGAATAAAGTGAGAGAGTCTTATCGGTGAAAACCTTCGGGCACCATGAGGCGATGAGAGTAGAGAAATCAAAAATGAGAGAGGTCGATTAGCGAAAACCCGCAAAGGGCGTGGTCGACCGGAAAAAGGATGCTTCATCACTAAATGTCCTGGAAAGGTTCTCCGGTTTGGAAACATAGATCAATAGGTTCATGAGAAGCTGGAGTTTGATACAGATCGGACATCCAGTCCAAAAGGCATGTCATGTCAGTTTGAAGCCAGCATGCACTCCAGATAAGTCCTTCTTTTCCCCCCGAAAGGGACGGTTCTCTTTAAACTCATATGCTTTCCTTTTGCATAGTTTTCTTTGAATCCCTTTCGATCTAAATTTGATTCCGTAAAAATTACAAAGAAAAGGTGGCAAGACCGGTTTCACAGGCCCCCGCCTGGCAAGAGTCAAAGAAAATACACGGCCTCAGTGGTGCGTCAGTCCCATCCCGACTGACCATGGTAGTTGATTTGCTTCCAAAGTACAGGCGTTCAAAAGAAAGGAAAGGCCTACGAAGGAAAAATAAAGTTGGAAAGGTTAAGTCCCACGTGACTAGCCATTACAGTTAGGTTTGAGGATATAAAAAAAATTTCCCTTTGTAAAAATCCCCACAGAGTCTCCCCTTGTACAATCCCCCAAAGAGTCTGCCCCAACAAATCCCCAACGAGTCTGCCTTGTACAAATCCCCACAGAGTCTCCCCAATAAAACATCCCCACTGAGTTGGCCTCGTAAAGAATCCCCAAGCAGAATGGGATGAAAGATCCAAAGCCTTACACGAACAAATCATCACAAATCCGAAAATGCGAGTCTGATCAGTTTAAAAAGGGTCGCCTGTGAATCCAATCAATGGCAAAGTTTCTCAACAGGAATTAGTCCAAGACCAAGCAATTGGAATGATCAAGGCCACCGAATCAACCACCGTTTTCAAACTGACAATTTTTCTTTGTTTAGGAAAATTGAGACAGGTGCAATCCAAAGCAATCATGCAAGAAGCAGGTGTAGCCCAAAAGAAATGAAGCGCGCGAGCGTTGAAACAACTTTGCAGGGGGAAAACGACCAAAAGTAAGTTTCCCCGGAATTCTTTCATGCATTTTGATAAATAAAAAAAAACAATATATATATAAAGGAAAACCAAAGAAAAGAAAGAAGACAAGAAAGAAAAAATGAAAATCCCCAAAAGAAAAACAAATCATGGTAACATAGGACCTCATTCCTCAACTATCCTGGTATAAACCACGGATCTCCCCGGCATAACCCGATGACTCCTCCGGCATAACCCGATGAATCTTCCGGCATAACCCGATGAATCTTCCGGCATAACCCGATGAATCTTCCGGCATAACTTGATGAATCTTCCGGCATAACCTGATGAACCTTCCCGGTATAACCCGATGAACCTCCCCGGCATAACCCGATGAATCTTTCGGCATAACCCGATGAACCTCCCCGGCATAACCCGATGAATCTTCCCGGCATGATCCGATGAATCTTCCCGGCATGACCCGATGAATCTTCCCGGCATAACCCGATGACCTACCGGCATAACCCGAGAACTCTTTCCCTTTTTCCGGCATAACCCAATGAATATTCCGGTATAACCCGATGAATCTTCCGGCATAACCCGATGAACCTCCCCGGCATAACCCGATGAATCTTCCCGGCATGATCCGATGAATCTTCCCGGCATGACCCGATGAATCTTTCCGGCATAACACGACGACCTACCGGCATAACCCGAGAACTCTTTTCCTTTTTCCGGCATAACCCGACGAATCTTTCCGACACAACCCGGACAGTTTCCAGCATAACCTGGCAATCCTCCCTATTTAGGGCTCCGATCCCTAAGTTGAGCAATTTTCTATTTAGCCAGTATTAGGGCTCCAACCTTGAACTGAGCATTTCCCTGTTAGCCAGCATTAGGGCTCCAACCCTGAACTGAGCATTTTTTCTGTTAGCCAGCATTAGGGCTCCAACCCTGAACTGAGCATTTTTTTCTGTTAGCCAGCATTAGGGCTCCAACCCTGAACTGAGCATTTTTCTGTTAGCCAGCATTAGGGCTCCAACTCTGAACTGAGCATTTGTCTGTTAGCCAGCATTAGGGCTCCAAACCTGAACTGAGCATTTTTCTGTTAGCCAGCATTAGGGTTCCAACCCTGAACTGAGCATTTTTCTGTTAGCCAGCATTAGGACTCTAACCCTGAACTGAGCATTTTTCTGTTAGCCAGCATTAGGGCTCCAACCCTGAATTGAGCATTTTACATTTAGCCAGCATTAGGGCTCCAACCCTGAACTGAGCATTTTTTCTGTTAGCCAGCATTTTTCTGTTAGCCAGCATTAGGGCTCCAACCCTGAACTGAGCATTTTTTCTGTTAGCCAGCATTAGGGCTCCAACCCTGAACTGAGCATTTTTCCGTTTATCCAGCATTAGGGCTCCAACCCTTGAACTGAGCGTTTATTTTCTGTTAGCCGACATTAGGGATCCAATCCCTGAACTGAGCATTTTTCTGTTAGCCAACATCAGGGCTCCAATCCCCGAACTGAGCGTTTTTACCTTATGGCAATATTAGGGCTCCGATCCCTGAGTTACGTTTTGTAGACTAAAGTTTTCCAATCCCCTCATCAATTCTGTAAGTTGTTATGGCAATTAATTCACGAAATTTTCCTAGTGAAGCTGGGGCAGAAAAATTTCGTTCGTTTGTTTTGTTTGTCTCAGCAGGTCTGACCTCGAGGCACATGGATCGAGATGACCTACGGGATGAATCTCAATCTTGAATAAAGAAAAGAAGAAAAGAATAAAAAGAGAAGATGTTCCCAAATACTGGAACAAATAAACGACGGGTCACTCCAAAATTTAATCAAAGTCCCGAGCTCCGCCAATCCCGTCTCAATCCCATACCGCAGAAATAAACAGGCGCCTACGACTCGCGAGCATCAAGATTCGGATCGAAGTCTGCAAGCAGAATCAGCTAAGACCCAAGATCGAGTTGCAAAAGAATTGTAGATAGGAATCTTGTACCTAGCGGTTGAACAAGCATTAAGTAGTTAGTTCAGTTTCAATTTCCTTTGGTTGTAATAATGTGGTCAGTAAAGCAGTAGTGGCAACAGCAACAACAGTAACAGCAAGCATTGCAATCCCATGGTAGTCCCAGCTACCAAGTTTTCCCGAAATACATTGACCTGATTCCTGTTTAGCCAAGGATATGTAGGAAATCTTTGAAGCAAAGATTCGGTCAAATCTTTCAAAAGGTGCTTCACACGGAGTATTCCAATAGGCAAAAATCGCTCATATCCGCTCACTTTATCTTTGCACGAAAACTCTTCGTGTTTTCGGACAAAGAGGGGCAGCTGTGAGCACGTGATTTTTGTTTACGCGACAATCACTCCAAAAGAAATAAAAAATAATAACAAATGGTCTTGATGTATAATTTTTGGAATTTACGTGGCATTTTTGGTAGTTATTTATGGTCTTGTCCATTTTTTACTTTGTCAAACAAAAATACAAAAAATATATGTCGTGTGTAATTAAACCATAATTCGGTTATTAAAAGGAAAATCACAAAAAAAAAATGCATCTTTTATTCTATTTGTTGTCATGGTGTGATTTTACCTATTTAAATATTTTAATATGTGTGTGATAATTGTGTTAAGTGTTAATTAATGGGTGTTCAATTTTACTTTAATTAGGTATTGTGTTTCAAATTAGAAAATAAAAGGAAAGAGTGCAAGTTGGTTTAAAGATTGGATTGGGCCAGTTTTCATTTAAAATTCGAGGCCCAAAAGCAGCCCAAGGCAGCCGGTCCAAGCGACCCATCTCCCAGGCCACCAAACGACGTAGTTTGGCACCAAAACTACGTCGTTTCAAGAACAATCCATCTCAGCCGTCCAAAACAAGTTGATCTGACGGCCCTCTTCATATATCCATACCCATTGTTTAAACCCGACCCGTTCAACCCCGGACCAACCCAACCCCTTGCAGTTGAAACGACACCGTTCCTCACCAGCTAAAAGATCCTGGCCCTTCATCTCGCTTCATCCAACGGCCAGGATCTGATCACTCACTAACTATATAAACCCAAAACCTTACCCCACGCCCCCATCCAAACACCCCCCTTTTCATCGTCCCAAACACAGACCTCCCAAACCTTAGCCGCCCCTGTGCACCTTCACCGTAAACCCGGCGGCAACAACGCCGGTGACCACCACCTCAACACCCTAGGACCACTCAACCGCCCTGAACACAGATCCACCAACTGTTTAATTCGAATCAATCCCTAGGTTCTCGAATCTTCATTTGAAGATTCGAGCAATACCTCGATCTACACCAACCTACCCCAGATTCACACTAGACACTCCCCTGACCTCCCTCGTGACCAAACCAGGCTTGGTTTGGTCCGAATCTAACTAGAAAAACCTGAATCCCAAATCTGCCCCAAGAACCCTAAAAAATCCAAATCCGAGTTTTGTCCGTTCAAACAAGGAGTTTGAGGTCTAATAGATTTTAATCGAAGTATT
This sequence comes from Nicotiana tabacum, assembly GCF_000715075.1. NCBI lineage: Eukaryota > Viridiplantae > Streptophyta > Magnoliopsida > Solanales > Solanaceae > Nicotiana > Nicotiana tabacum. The sequence goes on from NC_134082.1 coordinate 11,062,518, forward strand.
CTCAGTTGAGAACACTTCGATTAAAGTCTGTTCAACCCCAAAAAAAGATTCGAGTCGAAATCCGGGGCCCCGTCTTGATTTTCAGTTCTTTAAGGTATTTTCTTATTCTTTTCCTTGCCAATTCATGTTGTTTGTCCTGTTTAATGTTTGTTCATATGTTTGAATGTCATTTCGATTTGTTTTTGAATTTTTGTGTCGACTGTCCTGTCCATCTTGCCCGGACCTTCCATTTGGTTGAATCTCGTTTGCTATTCATTGATGAGTGTATCTGTTTGACATTGTAATCGATTGAAATAAATTTCGATGGATTAATTAGTTCCCAGGGTCATTTCTGGTTTTGACAGTGCAATCTGAACCCCCTGTTCAATACTGTTCGATTCCGATCATTAGCTATTGATTGTATGTGTTGTAACTCGCGTAGTCGATTCAATATATGTCGTCAATTAGTTTCAGCCTTGAATGGTAATAATTTGATTCATGTTATTTGTTTTCTGTTGAAGCTTTGTTTGAATCCAATTAAGAATTGAGTATAACTGCTTGTTTAGTGTGTTCAGTTTGAATCAGAAAACACTTAAGGTTTGGTTTATAGATGCAGTTTAACATAGATTTCAAAGTTCAAATTGACATGGAATTTTGTTCCTGTGTGGACAGCATGTGCTTTAAAGCCTTTAAGGGATTAAAATTAACTTGACAGCATGTGCTGTTAGGGCATATTCAGGCTGCCCATACTTGTGTTATAGTTTAATAAAATGGAAACCACTTTGAATATTTAAAGATAGGGCTGTCAAGGGAATCTCATGGGAGGGGACTTTATTTTAATCCTTGAGTGGAAAAACAGGAGGAGAACATGGGAGGGGATTCAATGGATTTTAACAGGCTGTTTTGAATGGGCTAATGCTAGAATAAATAGAGGAGGATTCCATTAGTTAAACGGGACTCAATCAGACAGAGAAGGGGAGGGGGAGAGAATTCTGAGGGAGGACAAGCTAAAAAGACAGACAGAGAGAAGCTAAAAAAAAAGACTGGAAAAGACAGTAGAGAGTTCAGGGGATTAGTTCTGAAAATCAGTAAAAGAAGTTCTAAAAATCAGAAAGAGATTAGTTATGAAAATCAGTAAAGAAAGGGTGCTGAATTCAGAAAGAGAGCAAGAGTTTTAAAAAACCATAAAGAAGAATTTTTCCAGGGCCTTAGTGTGTTAAAAGTTTAGGTTTCACAACAAAGAACTTCAGTTTGTCTTCTGCTCAGAAATTCAAAATCAGAAACTATTGTTTATTGTCTCTGCTTACAATCTTAGCAATCTTCTTGCACTGTTGGGATTTATCGGGCAGCCTAGTTGTCTGTTGATTTTCAAGCATTACTTTTCAAGCCATTGGTTTCTTCTTTGGGTTCCATTCTTTCCTAGAGATTCCTGCTGCTGTTGTTATTGGTTTTACTAGTCCTGCTGTACTGCTGCTTTGTGTATGCTACTATTGCTCTACTAACTTGTCTGCCTCTTCAATTGTAAGCACTTTCCAGGTACACATTTGAATCTCCTACTGATGTAACCGTTAAAAGCATGAAATGAAAGGTGCAAAGGAGTTTAATCAGTCGCTGCTTTATTTACAGCTTTATAAATGTTGTTAAAATTATGTAATTCTTTAGTTTGTAGCTCAGTAGAGAACACATTAGTGAGCTCGTACTTAATTGAAAATTAGTTGGTCTAAAACTGCGATATATGGTTTGTTTAGTAGTATACATGATGTAGCTATATAATTCATGGAATGTGCAATTACTTAGTATAATTGTTGATGTGAACTCCTTCTCCGGTTATCTTTTGAATATGTAGGGCAGGTGGCTTTTAACTTTGCCAAATGTAATGCAGTTTTAATCTTTTGAGTTTCGACTTTATTGGATCCCGCTTAGGCAGTTTATAGGACAAGTTCCGAATACCATTAGTAGCGTCCTCTAATAAGTAATTCCATTAATCTTGTTTAAATGGGTTAGTTTAAATTCAGCTTGAGAAGCGTTTGGAGTGAGTTTAGCGTTTCATCAATCTTGTATGCAATTCCCTTTACCAAATTAAAAGCATGTTCACCCATGGAATAAGGCACGAAACAATTCCCGCCTCATAAACAAGTAATCAGATAATTAACAAGAATCCGGAGTTGGCCAAGCATGCCATTGAATTAGAATGTATTTTCTTTCTTCCATTTATTTTAGAAAACAAAAATAGGAAATGTAGTCATGCTAAGATTATCCTTTTTTAAAATAATGAGACGAGGCTCGCCAAATAAAAATGCAAATTGCGGGGCCCTCAATAATTAATCATAATAAATACTTAGAATTTGGGATGGACTGTTTAGTGAATTTCACTGCCTTTCCCAAAGATAATAATGCGTTAGACTCTTTAGGCGCGACTTAATTAAATTACATTCTTAAATTCGGGTGCGCATTTATGTGACCCAAATCCAAATCTCAACGAAGTCGAAATGTGTTAACAACTACGGGTGCATTGATTGTGACGTGGTTCGAGATGCATTTTCACGACGTTGCAATTCTATAAAAAATAAATGATAATAATAAAAGCGGTTTAAACTTAATAAAAGCACATAAATCACAACATGTATTTAAATCAGATATTTAGCCATTATAACAATTTAAGTGACCGTGCTAGAACCACGGGATTCGAGGGTGCCTAACACCTTCCCTCGGGTCAACAGAATTCCTTACTTAGAATTTCTGGTTCGCAGACTTCATTTGGAAAGTCGAAAATTTCCTCGATTCGGGATTCAAGATAAACCGGTGACTTGGGACACCAAAAGCCAAACCTTTCCCAAGTGGCGACTCTGAATTAAATAAATAATCTCATTTCGAATATTGTCACATAAATTGGATAAACTCCCTCGCGCATTTACCCTTCGGGGCGGGCGCGCAAAAAGGAGGTGTGACAGTGACACCTACGGTCCCCAATCCGCAGGTGCGGAAACATCAGAAGCAGCAGCTTCAGCAGCATAATCTCATTTCCAAATCCTCCATTACCCATTCGAATTCATCCCGAAGCCGTTAAGACTTCAACCAAAAATACCAACAAGTCACATATCAACATTCAAACTTAGTCGAACCTTTGGAACACTCAAAACAACATCAAAACACCGAATTACCCTCGGATTCAAGCCTAAGAACTTCTAAACTTCCGAATTTTGCAAACGATGCCGAAACCTACCAAACCTCGTCCGAATGACCTAAAATTTTGCACACACATCACAAATAACACTATAAACCTACTAAAACTTCCGGAAGTCCATTCCAACTCTAATATCAAAATTTCCACTGCCGACCGAGAAACACCAAATTTTCAATTTTGCCAATTCAAGCCTAAATCCACCACGGACCTCCAAATCACATTCCGGACGCGCTCCCAAGTTCAAAATCACCTAACAGAGCTAATCGAACCATCAGAATTCACCTCCGAGATCATTTACACATAAGTCAACATTCGGTTGACTTTTCCAACTTAAACATCTAAATAAGATACTAAGTGTCTTATTCCACACCGAAACCACTTTGGAGCCGAACCAACCAACATGATACGATGAAATACAGTTGAGGAACACATGAGGAAGCAGAAATGGGGGAAACTGGGGTATAATTCATGAAAAGACCGGTCGGGTCGTTACATCCTCCCCTCTTAAACAAACGTTCATCCCCGAACGAGTCTAGAAACATACCTGAAGCCTCAAACAGGCGGGGATATATGCTCTGCATCTCCCGCTCGGTCTCCCAAGTAGCCTCCTCTACGGGCTGACCTCTCCAATACACCTTTACCAAAGCTATATCCTTTGATCTCAACTTTCGGACTTGCCTATCCAAAATAGCAACTAGCTCCACATCATAAATCAAATCACCGTCTAACTGAACTATGCTGAAATCCAAAACATGAGACGGATTGCCGACATACTTTCGAAGCATAAAAACATGAAATACCGGATGTACACCCCAACAAGCTAGGTGGTAAAGCAAGCTCATAAGCCATCTCCTCAATCCTCCAAACCACCTCAAAAGGCCCAATGAACCGAGGGCTCAACTTGCCCTTTTTCCCAAATCTCATAACACCCTTCATGGATGAAACCTTCAGTAGAACCTTCTCTCCAACCATATATGACACATCCCTAACCTTTCTGTCAGTATAACTCTTTTGTCTTGACTGCGATGTACGAAGTCGATCCTGAATCACCTTCACCTTGTCCAAAGCATCCTGCACCAAGTCTGTACCCAAAACCCTAGCCTCGCCAGGCTCAAACCAACCTACTGGAGATCTACACTGTCTCCCATATAAAGCCTTATATGGAGCCATCTGAATACTTGGCTGATAACTGTTGTTATATGCAAAGTTCGCGAGCGGTAAAAACTGGTCCCATGAAACCCTAAAATCAATGACACATGCGCGCAACATCTCCTCCAATATCTGAATAGTGCGCTCGGACTATCCGTCCATCTAAGGGTGAAAAGTGTGCTCAACTCAACTTGAGTACCCAACTCTTGCTGCACGACCCTCCAAAACTGCAATGTAAACTGAGTACCTCTATTTGAAATGATGGAAACCGGGACACCATGCAGGCGAACAATCTCTCGAATATAAATCTCAACTAACCGCTCTGAAGAATAGGTAGTACATAAAGGAATGAAGTGCGCAGACTTGGTCAACCAATCCACAATCACCCAAATAGTATTGAACTTCCTCAAAGTCCGTGGGAGTCCAACTACAAAATCCATGGTGATCCACTCCCACTTCCACTCTGGAATATCCATCTGCTGAAGCAAGCCACCCGGTCTCTGATGCTCATATTTCGCCCGCTGACAATTAAGACACCGAGCTACAAACCCCACTATATCCTTCATCATTCTCCTTCACCAATAGTGTTGTCTCAAATCCTGGTACATCTTCGTGGCACCTGGATGGATGGAATACCACGAGCTATGGGCCTCCTCTAGAATCAACTCCTGAAGTCCATCTACATTGGGCACACATATCCGACCCTACATCCTCAACACCCTGTCATCACCAATAGTCACATCTCTAGCATCACTGTACTGAACTTTGTCCTTGAGGACAAGCAAATGAGGATCATCATACTGGCGCTCTCTGATGCGATCCAACAAGGAAGACTGAGCACACAAGCTAAGATCCGACCGGACTCTGAAATATCCAACCTCAGAAACCGATTGGCCAAGGCCTGAACATCAACTGCAAGAAGTCTCTCCCCAATAAGAGTACATGCAAGACTACCCATACTCACCGCCTTCCTACTCAAGGCATCAGCCACTACATTGGCCTTCCCCAGATAGTACAAAATTGTAATATCATAGTCCTTTAGCAGCTCCAACCATCTCCGCTACCTCAAATTGAGATCCTTCTGTTTGAACAAGTGATGGAGGCTACAATGATCTGTAAGCACCTCACAAGACACACCATAGAGATAATGCCTCCAAATCTTCAACGCGTGAACAATGTCAACCAAATCCAAATCATGAGTAGGGTTGTTCTTCTCATAGGGCTTCAACTGACGAGAAGCATAAGAAATCATTCTACCCTCCTGCATCAACACACATCCGATGCTGACCCGAGAAGCATCACAATATATTGTATAAGAACCTGAAGCTGATGGAAAAACTAACATTGGAGTTGTGGTCAAGGCAGTCTTGAGCTTCTTAAAGCTTACCTCACACTCATCCGACCACCTGAAAGGAGCACCCTTTTGGGTCCATTTGGTCAAGGGTGATGCAATAGATAAAAATCCATGTACGAATTGATGGTAATAACCCACCAAACCAAGGAAGCTATGAATCTTTGTGGCTGAGGATGGTATGGGCCAACTCTGGACCACCTATATCTTCTTCGAATCAACCTGAATACCCTCACTGGACACCACGTTCCCCAAGAACGCAACTGAACCGAGCCAAAACTCACACTTAGAGAACTTAGCATAAAACTTCTCATCCCTCAACCACTGTAATACTACTTTCAAATGCTCAGCGTGCTCCTCTTGACTATACGAGTACACCAGAATATCATCAATGAAAACAATAACAAACGAGTCGAGATAAGGCCGAAACACACTGTTTATCAAATGCATGAATGTTGCCGAGGCATTGGTCAGCCCAAAAGATGTCACAAGGAACTTATAATGACTATATCGGGTCCTGAAAGCTATCTTAAGAATGGTAGAGTCCGTAATCTTCAACTGGTGATACCCTGACCTGAGATCAATCTTCGAGAATACTCTTGTTCCTTGAAGCTAGTCAAATAAATCATCAATACGAGGCAAAGGATACTTGTTCTTGATTGTGAGTTTGTTCAACTGCCTGTAATCAATGCACATCCTCATCGTGCCATCCTTCTTCTTCAGAAATAGAAAAGGCGCACCCAAAGGCGACACACTAGGCTGAATAAACCCCTTATCAAGGAGTTCCTAAAGCTGCTCCTTCAATTCCTTTAACTCTGCCAGTGACATATGATACGATGGAATAAAAATAAGCTGAGTTCCCAGCACCAAATCAATACCGAAGTCAATATCCCTGTCCGGCAATATACCCGGCAGGTCTACAGGAAACACATCCGAAAAATATCTCACTACCTAAACTGAATCAATGGAAGGAGTCTCTGCACTGACATCCCTCACAAAGGCCAAATAAGAAAGACAACCTTTCCCATCCATCCACTAGGCTTTCAAGAATGAAATCACCCTACTGAGAACATAATCCATCGAACCTCACCACTCAATCTGTGGCACCCCGGCATAGCCAACGTCACTGTCTTAACATGACAGTCCAAAATAGCACGACACGGAGACAACCAATCCATGCCCAATATCACGTCAAAATCAACCATACTAAGTAACAAAAGGTCTACTGGGGTCTCCAAACCCTCAATAGCCACCACACATGACAGATATACGCGGTCCACAATAATAGTATCGCTCACCAGATTAGATACATGAACAGATGAAACAGGAGACTCGCAGGGCCCATCCAAATAATGAGCAAAATATGATGACACATATGAAAAAGTGGAACCAAGATTAAATAATACAGAGACATCCCTGTGGCAAACTGATACAGTACATGTGATCACAGTATATGAAGCAATAGCATCTGGTCTGACTGGGAGTGTATAAAAATGGTCCTGACCACCACATAATCGACCTCTCCCTCTAGGGAGACCCCTAGCTGACTGGGCGGGTGGTGAAGTAACTGGTACTGAAGTTGATAGCTGACTCTTCTCCTGAGGCGGACCCCCATGACGATGAGAACGCCGCCTCCACATATGCCCCAACTCTCCACACTTATAACAACCCCCTGGCGCTGGTGATGGGGATTGAAGGGAACCCCTAGAACCGGGATGACTAGTAGATGAACCTGGCATGGAGAAGCCCTAAATTGATGGAGCACGAGACAAACTCTAGGCTGGGAGGGCCCTAAGTGATGAATAGCCCTGATGAGAACTGTGATAACCATGATCCGATAATACCCCACAGTGAACTAGGTGAGTTGACTGAGCATGTCTGAATAGACGGCCTCTGCGATGCTGAAACTGACCCCCATGATGAGCACCCCCAAAACCACCAGATCCGCGAGGCCTCTTGGCCCCCTCTACTCGCTCTTGACGACAAATCAACTCTATGTCCCAAACAATGTCAACAACCTCCTTAAAAGAAGCACCAAAGACCCTCTCTCTAGTCATAAGAATCCGTAACTAATATGAAAGTCCATCCACGAACCTCCTAATCCTTTCCCTGTCCGTGGGAACCAACCAGATAGCATAACGGTCTAACTCAAAGAACCTCATCTCATACTGCATCATAATCATATCATCTTGACATAACTGCTCGAATTGTTTGCGCAGTTCCTCTCTGCGAGACTACGACACATCTTCTCCAGAAAGAGAACAGAAAACTGCTACCAGGTAAGGGGCACTGCACCAATAGGCCTACACCTCTCATAAGCCTCCCACCAAGTAAAATTAGCTCCAGAAAATTGAAAAGTGCTGAACGAGACCCCACTGCTCTATAGAATACCTGTCGTGCGAAGAATCTTTTGACACTTGTCCAAGAAACCCTCGACATCCTTGCCCTCTGTACCATTGAAGGTCAGAGGCCGTAGTCTACCAAATCTCTCTAATCGACACTGCTCGTCATCAGGCATAACTGGAACCACATAATCCTGAGCAGGTGCAACCGGCTGGGCTGGTGGTGCCTCCGATTCTGGAGTCCCTGCACAACCTGCTCCGGTGTACGAACGGCGGGAGTCTGAGTACCTCCCCCGACCTGAGAAGTAGCTGTTGTAGTGGAAGAAACAACAATTGCATGAGCAAGACTAGTGCACATGGTCATGATCTGAGCTAAGGTCTCCTGAAGACCTGGAGTAACAATAGGCACAGCCGGTGCCTGAGCTGATCCTGCTAGAGCGTCCACAACTAGGGCTTGATCATGAATTGGGGCAATTGGTGGATTTGCAGGCGTTGCCCTAGCTACTGTGTGGGCTACACCCTTGCCCCTACCATAGCCTTGACTGCGACCTCGGCCTCTCGCGACCCAACTGGTGGTACTAGTGGTCATCCGTCCTGAGTAGTAGCACATGTCCTCACCATCTGTGAGAGAAGAGAATAATAGAAGTTTAGTTACTAGAATCAATAGATTCCCATGACAAGAATTCAAGAATGTGAAGTTTTCCTAAAGGTTTTGCAGCCTCTCGAAGATAAGTACAGACGTTTCTGTATCAATCCGCAAGACTCTACTAAACCCGCTCATGACCCGTGAGATCTATGTAACCTAGGATCTGACACCAACTTGTTACAACCCAAATCTACCATGTCGTGATGGCGCCTAATGTGGAACTAGGCAAGCCGACTCTTTTACCAAAACAACCTGATAATCTAAAATGAAGATGTCTTTATGCTATTAATTAGTAAAATGTTACAATATAAGTCTAAATAACAAACTGCGGAAAAAACCCGACATCAAGGTGTCACAAGTCATGAGCATCTACTAGAAACTATTTGAAAATGCTAAGACTAAAACAGTATGGAAATCAACTAATAATATCTATAATAAGATAGGAGGAGAGGAGCAAAGCTGCGATCGCCATGCAGCTACCTTGCCAACTCAAAAATATCCGCGACTGATGAAAATCAATGCTCGCTAGCACGTCCAGTAACCCCTAGATATACACACAAGGAGCAGGGAGTAATGTAAGTACGCCAACTCAGTAAGTAATAAAGGTAAATAAGGACTGAGCAGTAGGAAACACATAAAATCCATATCATGAAATCTCAATAAGTACAACATGCTTTCAAATCAGTATATAAGTCAAATCATCTCGTTTAAAATCCCGTTTTCGGTAAAAATCATTTGAAGATGTTTTTTTAAACAGTTTTAACAGAGGCTCAATGCAACTTAGAGTAAAAGTGATGAAAATCATAAACAACCCCTTGAGCAAACATCGTTTGTATACAGCCCCTCGGGCAACATGAATCATAAATCGCCCCTCGAGCATTACATCACTCAGAATTAGCCTCTAGGGCAAATCTCACAGTCACTCGCAAACAGCCCCTTGGACATAACATAAATCAATAACAACCCCCTCAGGCAAAGCATCATATCACTCACTCAGGGTACTCGTGCTCACTGGGGGTGTGCATACTCCGGAGGGGCTCCTGCAGACCAAGCGCTATAACAAGCCACCTCGTAGCATAAATCAATCAGGCTCTCGGCCTCTCACAATCATAAATCAGTAACAACATGCTCCTGCGCGCAGCCCGATCCCATAATATCCTCACAAAAATATGTCCTCAGCCTCACTTAGTCACAACCGCTCAAGCCACTCAGGCTATCAGTAAAGACAAGGTGCTTAGCCCAAAGTATCATTTTTATGCATCAAAACGGGGTAATAAAGACTGATTTATGAAATCAGTAAATACAACATGACTGAGTATGGATCTTGTCACAACCCTGGTTCAACCTCCATGAACTATCGTGATGACACCTAGTCTCTACGACTATGTAAGCCTAAATTGCGGAAGGTAACTAAACTTGCGGAAGTAAAAACAATTTAAAAATAGAAATAAAGTGATAATAGTGTTTAAATGTGCCGCTCGGCATACACTATATATAAATCTAAAAAAGCCAATATCTAAATCCAAGACCCGGAAACCCATGAATCACAAGCTAAGATCAATACTACATAGCTATAACTCTGGAATGTCTAATAAGAACAGAAAAATACAGAAGGGCTAAATACTAAAAGTGGGAATAGAAAGGGACTTCTCGGTCTACAGACGCGGCAGATGTACCTCGAAGTCTCTAGAGCAGTCTCCTCCTCAAGGATGATAGGCTTGAGTAGCGGTACCTGGATCTGCACATGAAAAACATGCGGAGAAGGGGCATGAGTACACGACATTGGTACTCAGTAAGTGTCAAGCCTAACCTCGATTGGGTAGTGACGAGGAAGGTTAGGACCCTACTGAGGTTAAATAAATAATAAGATGACAGGATAAGATAAACAGTACAATTAAGAACCTACATAGGATAATAAGGAGTACAATAATGGAAACGAAAATAAAGGCAAACCATAAGGAAGTACCACTCATAACACGGATGATAACCGGGGATCTCTTGGTATTCCGAGGATCTCTTGGTATCCTCAGTATATGCTAGGGATCTCTTGGTATCAGAACTCTAGGTTCATAGGAGTCACAGATCACAAACCGATTTATTAGAGTCTTGCTGATCGGTACAGAGACGTCTGTACTTATCTATGAGAGGCTATGTAACTGTTAGGAAAATTCCACTTCATTTGATTTCCTTGTCGTGCAATATTTTGACATCACAATTCTAAACTTTTGTCTTCTATTATCTCACAGATGGTGAGGACACGTGCTACCCGAGATGATTAGGCACCCGCACCCCCTACTGCAGCCGTTAGAGGCTGGGGTCGGGGTAGAGGCTGAGGACACGCATGTGGTGCAGCCAGAGCACCCACACAAGCTGCCGCTGAGGTACTACCCGCAGTTCTATCTGGAGTCCAGGCACCTGATACGCCTACTGCTACTACTACTCCATCCCTTTAGGAGGTTTGGCACAGTTCATGAGCATGTACACCACCTTGGCTCAGGCAGGGTTGCTTCCCTTGCTGCAAACACATCTCATGATAGGGGAGGAGCACAGACTCCCACCGCTCGCACTCTTGAGTAGTGAGTGCATGTTGAGCAAGTCCCTAAGATTATTCATGTACCGCCTGCAGTGCAAGTTCAGCCCGAGGACATGGCAGCGGCTTCCGAGGAGGAGGAGCTGAGGCTTGAGAGGTTCAAAAAGTACAAGCCTTCTGTATTCAGCAGTCTAGCATCGGAGGATGCTCTAGGATTTCCATATGAGAGTTACTGCATTCTCTGTACCATGGGTATTTCATGATCGAGCGGGGTTTCCTTCACTACTTTCCAGCTTCGAGGAGTCGCCTATGAGTGGTGGCATACCTATGAGTTAGACAGTCCGGAAGAGGCTGCTTCACTGACTTAGACTCAGTTTTCAGATTTGTTCCTAAGAGAGTATGTTCCTCAGAGACTCAGGGACACATGGCGCGCAGAGTTTGAGCATTTGCGCCAGGGTGCTATGACTATCTTAGAGTATGTTGTCTGTTACACTAGCTTGTCTAGGCATGCACCAACCTTGGTTTCTACTGTTCGCGAGAGGGTTCGCCGGTTTATTGAGGGCCTTATTCCCAGCATCAAGTCTAGCATAGCTCGTGAGTTGGAGATGGATATTTCTTATTAGCAGATGGTGAGCATTGCTAGGAGGATTGAGGGTATGCATTCTAGGGAGAGAGAGGAGAGGGAGGCCAAGAGGTCTCGATAGTCGGGCCATTTCTCTGGTGCCCGTGCCCCAGCTGCATGTCATCATGGTAGGGGTTATATGAGTCGCCCTGTTCCTTCAGCTCTTCCAGCAGCCAATGGTATTCCAGCTCCTCCTAGGCCTCATAAGCCTTATTATGCACCTCCAGTTTCTAGCGCGCCTCATACGCGGGGTGCTTTCAGAGGTCAGTCCACAAGACCTGGTCCAAGCCAGTCATATCCGCCACGTCCTCCCAAAGCTTGTTTTGAGTGTGGTGACACACTCCATGTGGTGAGGGATTTCCCTAGACTAAAGAGGAGTGCACCTCCATAGATTTCTCAGCCACAGCGTGCCCTGAAGAGTTCATAGGCTATGATTACTGCTCCAGTTGCTACCCCACCTGCTAAGCTAGCTAGAGGTGGAGGTTAGGGAGGTAGAGGTCGCCCTAGAGGGGGAGGCCATGCCAAATACTATGCCATTCCTTCCTGTACCGAGGATGTTGCCTCCGATTCTATCATCACAGGTATTATATTGGTTTGTCACAGAGATGCATCAGTTCTATTCGATCCAGGCTCTACCTACTCTTATGTGTCTTCTTATTTTGCTCCGCATTTGGGTGTATCTCGGGATTCTTTGAGTTCCCATATTTATGTTTCTACTCCTGTGGGAGATTCTTTTATTGTGGACTACGTCTATCGGTCGTGTTTGGTTGCTCTTAGTGGTTTTGATACCAGAGCCGATTTATTGTTGCTCAGTATGGTAGATTTTGATATTATCTTGGGCATGGACTGGTTGTCGCCCCATTATGCTATTCTTGATTGTCACACCAAAACCGTGACGCTGGCTATGCCAGGTGTACCACGTGTTGAGTGGAGGAGTACTTTAGATCACACTCCTAGTATAGTTATTTTTTTTAAAGCTCAGCATATGGTTGAGAAGGGGTATGACGCGTACTTAGATTATGTAAGAGATGTCAGTATTGATACCCCTTCAGTTGATTCAGTCCTAGTAGTACGGGATTTTCTCGATGTATTTCCAGCTGATCTTCCAGGCATGCCGCCTGATAGAGATATTGATTTCGGCATTGATCTATTGCCGGGCACTCAGCCTATTTCTATCCTTCTGTATCGTATGGCTCTTCCTGAGTTGAAGGAGTTGAAAGATCAGTTACAGGAATTGCTTGATAAGGGTTTTATTCGACCCAGTGTTTTATCTTGGGGTGCTCCTATCATGTTTGTGAAGAAAAAGGATGGTTCTATGCGTATGTGTATTGATTATCACCAGTTGAACAAGGTTATAGTGAAGAACTGTTATCCTTTGCCTCGTATTGATGATTTGTTTGACCAGCTTCAGGGCGCGCAGGTGTTTTCTAAGATTGATTTGCGCTCAGGTTACCATCAGTTGAAGATTCGGGAGCCAGATATCCCGAAGACTGCTTTCAGGACTCGGTATGGTCATTACGAGTTCCTTGTTATGTCATTTGGGCTGACCAATGCCCCAGAAGCCTTTATGCATTTGATGCACAGTGTGTTCCGACCATATCTTGACTCATTTGTCATTGTCTTTATTGATGATATTCTACTGTATTCCTGGAGTCGGGAAGATCATGAGCAGCACCTGAGGACTATGCTTCAGACTTTGAGAGAGAAGAAGTTATATGCTAAATTCTCGAAATGTGAGTTTTGGTTGGATTCAGTGGCATTCTTAGGCCACGTGGTATAGAGTGAGGGTATTCAGGTGGATCCGAAGAAGATAGAGGTCGTGCAAAGTTGGCCAAGACCATCCTCAGCTACCGAGATCTGTAGTTTCCTTGGTTTGACGGGCTACTATCGTTGTTTTGGGGAGAGGTTTTCATCGATTGCAGCTCCTATGGCCAGGTTGACCTAGAAGGGTGCTCCGTTCCAGTGGACGGAGGAGTGTGAGGCGAACTTTCAGAAGCTCAAGACAGCTTTGACCACAACCCCAATTTTGATACTTCCTACAGGTTCGGGGTCTTATACAGTCTATTGTAATGCCTCGAGGGTTGGACTCAGAGCGGTGTTGATGCAGGACGGTAGGGTGATTGCCTACGTGTCCAGGCAATTGAAGATACATGAGAAGAACTACCATGTTCACAACCTTGAGTTAGCTTCCATTTTTCACGCCTTGAAGATTTGGTATCATTACTTATACGGTGTGCCTTGTGAGTTTTTTATTGACCATCGGAGCTTGCAACACTTGTTCAAGCAAAAGAATCTAAATTTGCGCCAGAGGAGGTGGTTAGAGTTGTTAAAGCACTATGATATCACTATTTTATATCACCCCGGGCAAGACCAATGTGGTGGCCGATGCTTTGAGTCACCGGGCAGAGAGTTTGGGGAGTTTGGCTTATTTACCAGCATCGGAGAGGCCTATGGCGATGGATATTCAGGCCTTAGCCAGCCAATTTGTGAGATTGGATCTTTCGAAGACCAGCTGGGTTCTAGCTTGCGTGGTTTCTCGGTCTTCTTTATTTAACCGTAACAGGGAGCGGCAGTATGATGACCCCCATTTTCTTGTCCTCAAGGACAAGGTTTAACACGGTGATGCCAGAGATGTGACTATTGGTGATGATGGGATATTGAGGATGCAGGGTCGGATTTGTGCACCCAATGTTGGTGGGCTGCGAGAGTTGATTCTAGAGGAGGCCCATAGGTCTCGGTATTCCATCCATCCGGGTGCCGCGAAGATGTATCAGGATTTGAGGCAGCACTATTGGTGGAGGCGGATGAAGAAAGAAATAGTTGGGTTCGTAGCTCTGTGTCTCAACTATCAACAGGTGAAGTATGAGCACCAGAGACCGGTGGGTTGCTTCAGCAGATAGAGATTCCGGAGTGGAAGTGGGAACGGATCACCATGGACTTTGTAGTTGGGCTCCCACGGAATTTGAGGAAGTTTGATGCTATTTGGGTGATTGTGGATCGGCTAACCAAGTCCGCTCATTTCATTCCTGTGTGTACTACTTATTCTTGTCATGACCCCGGTTCGCCCTCCGTGAACCATTGTGACGGCACCTAGTCTCTACGACTAAGTAAGCCTAAATCGCGGAAGGTAACCAAACTTGCGGAAGTAAAACAATTTAAAAACAGAAATAAAGCGATAATAGTGTTTAAATGTGCCGCTCGGCATACACCATATATAAATCTAAAAAAACAATATCTAAATCCAAGACCCGGAAACCCATGAATCACAAGCTAAGATCAATACTACATAGCTCTAACTCTGGAATGTCTAACAAGAACAGAAAAATACAGAAGGGCTAAATACTAAAAGCGGCAATAGAAAGGGACTTCTCGATTTGCAGACGCAATAGATGTACCTCGAAGTCTCTAGAGCAGTCGCCTCCTCAAGGATGATAGGCCTAAGTGGCGGTACCTAGATCTGCACATGAAAAACATGCGTAGAAGGGGCTTGAGTACACCACAGCAGTACTAAGTAAGTGCCAAGCCTAACCTCGGTTGGGTAGTGACGAGGAAGGTCCGGGCCCTACTGAGGTTAAATAAATAATAAGATGACAAGATAAGATAAACAGTACAATTGAGAACCTATAGTAAGAATCTACATAGGATAATAAAGAGTACAATAACAGAAACAGAAATAAAGGCTAACCATAAGGAAGTACCACTCATAACAAGGATGATAACCGGGGATATCTTGGTATCCCGAGGATCTCTTGGTATCCTCAGTAAATGCTAGGGATCTCTTGGTATCCCGAGGATCTCTTGGTATCCTTAATATATGCTAGGGATCTCTCGGAATCCCGAGGATCTCTTGGTATACTCAATATACATGCCAGGGATCTCTTGGTATTCTGCACCTCAGTTCAGATCATACATATGTACATGGGATCTCTCGTGATGTCGTCCCGTAGTCCCAAAGTAAAAACACACAGCAGCAACACAAGAATACCCAATTAAGCTAAATTTTGTACCAAGTAAACAGTTAATTCTAACCTAACATGCTTCACGTAATGCAATTAAGGCATTTTAAGAAAATAGGCAATTAAGTCAACTATGCTTTTCTAAACTAGAAACAGGCTAAATTCACAAGTAGATAAAACAGGAAAAAGAACTCAATTGAAATACTTAAGGAAAAAATCGGATTTTCAACAATTAGCTCACGTACGCTCTCGTCACCTCACGTACAAGGCATTTCAATTATCAAATATATCATAACCTAAGGGGAAGGTCCCCCACATAAGGTTAGACAATTCACTTACCTCGAACCGGCTCAAAAATCAACCCGAGACCACGTTCTTGCCACGAATACTTAACTCCAAATGGCTCAAATCTATTCAATTTAATTTTATAATGTAATAACACTTCAAGTAACTGATTCTACAAGAAATTCTAAGCTAATACGCAAAAATTAGGTCAAATGACCAAAATGCCCCTCGGGCCCACATCTCAGAATCAGGTAAAATTTATATTTTCAGAATCCTTACACTCTCATGAGTCTAACCATATCAAATTTATCCCATTCTGATGTCAAATACCCAATCAAAACCCAATCTCTTGGTCTAAGAACGTTTTCCCCAATTTCTACCAAAATTTCGAAATTAAAGGATGAATTTAAGTGTAAATTCATGGAAATTAGTCAAAACCGAGTAGGAATCACTTTCCCAAATTGCCCAGGTGAAAATCTCTTCAAAAATTGCAATCTCCCAAGCTCCCAAGTCCAAAATATAAATTATGGTCTAAACCCTCGATTTTGGGTTTTAAATTCTGCCCAGGTGTTTTGTTCATCGCGATCGTGAAAGGTGACTTGCGATCGCGAAGAGTAAAAGTTGATGGCTCCTGAACTGGGATACACGAACGTGATATGGGGCACACAAACACGACGAAGGAAAGGGCAGGCTTACACGTTCGCGGACAAGGCCATGCGAACGTGAAAGGAAAAAAGCCACTGAACCACCGACTCCTAGTTCTACTATGCGAACGCGAAACGGGGAATGCGAACGTGAAGGAGGAAGGGACAGACTTCCACGATCGCTAGCCAATTGATGCGATCGTGAAGAACAATTTAATCACCCTCCGAAATTACACTATGCAAACGCGGAGGGGAGGTCGCAAACGCGATTAAGGAAACCAGATACCAGATTTTTCTACAACTCTACAAGTTCCAAAATGACCCGTTGAGCATCCAAAACACACCCGATGCCCCTGGGACCTCAACCAAACCTGCCAACCAATCCTAAAACATATTCAAACTTGTTCCAATCTTCTGAACGCTCAAAACAACATCAAAACACCTACTTTTCATCAGATTCAAGCTTAAGAATTCCAAAAACTCTAAAAATACACTTTCGATCAAAAAGTCTATCAAACCTCGTCCGAATGACCTGAAATTTTGCATACACGTCACATTCAATACTACGGAGCTACTCCAACTTCCAGAATTATATTCTGACCCTCGAATCAAAATCTCACTATCGAACCGAAAACTTTAAAAATGCAACTTTCGGCATTTCAAGCCTAAATTAGCTACGGACCTCCAAAACACAATCCAAACACGCTCCTAATCCCGAAATTACCCAACGGAGCTAACGGAACCATCAAATTCCATTCTGAGGCCATTTTCACATTTTTTTGACAACGGTGAACTTTCCAACACTTAAGCTCTCATTTAGAGACTAAGTGTCCCAAAACTCTCCGAAATTCAAAACCGTACATCCTGGCAAATCAAAATAGTAGAAATAAACTCGGGGAAGGCAGTTAATAGGGGGTCGGGGCGTAAATTCTTAAGACGACCGGCCGGGTCGTCATAGATCTTAAATCAAAACAGTGAGAGGATAATAAGAAAAGACCTCTAAGGTCCAAATAGCTTTGGTACAAGGCCCAAATATGGAGTTCAACCCAATTTATAGTAGTTCTTTCTAAAACACATAAGTATCAAATAGTTTTAAGTCAAATATGCAACTTTTATAGTTGCTACGGGATGGACCAAGTCACAATACCTGACGGTGCATGCCCACACGCTCGTCACCTAGCATGTGCGTCACCTCACAATAATAAAATAATGTGAAATCCGGGGTTTCATACCCTCAGGACTAGATTTACAGTCATTACTTACCTCAAACCGGTCAATCCCTACTTCGCGACGCCCTTGCCTCTGGAATCAGCCTCCAAACTTCCTGAACTAACCACAACAATACAATGCAATCAATATAGGTCAAGGAACCAATTCCATACGAAAAACTATCAATTTAGACAAAAATCTTGAAATTCACCTAAACCCGGCCTCCAGGCCCACGTCTCGAAATCCGACATAAATTACAAAACTATAAACTCCTTTCCCTCACGAGTCTATACATACCAATATCATCAAAATCCAACTTAAACTTCTAAATAAGAGACTAAGTGTCTCATTCCACACCGAAACCACTCCGGACCCAAACTAACCAACACGATACGATAAAATATAGTTGAGGAACACATGAGGAAGCAGAAATGGGGGAAATGGGGCTATAATTCACGAAATGACCAGTCGGGTCGTTACACACGTAAATTTATATAGATATATGTATATCTGTGAATCGAACTACACGCCATAATAGAAAATATATTAAATATGTGTGATCGGGTTACACGCTGCAACCGTATTGATATGATATATGGGATTATGTTGCATGCCGCAATATTATTTATACTATATATTATGGATCGGGTTGCATGCCGCAATGATTTTGATATGATGTATATTGATGGATTGGATTGCACGCCACAATAGAGAAGATAATTTTTTATATATAATTGTGGATCGGGTTGCGAGCCACAACAGAGAAGATATTTTCTTTATATATATTTGTGGATAGGGTTGCATGTAGCAACAGAGAAGACTAATTATGATTATTCTTCCCTATTGTTTTTCTGTTATCATATTGTGTTGTGAAACTGGGTTGTGATGACATTCTGGGCCCTCTGTTATTTGTGTTCTTATTTCATTTACTACGTGGTTATTTGTATCTCTTTCTCGTATCGCTCTTTCTACTTATCAACTGGACAAGTAAAATATAAGTAGGCATCTTTTAACTTAAAACTTTACCACTATTTCACCGAGGTTAGATAAGATACTTACTAAGTACGTGGGGTTTGTTGTACTCATGCTACACTTCTGCACCTTGTGTGCAGATCTTGGAGCTGCGTATTTGTGGAAGATGAGGCCCTGCACTGAAGACGTTCTAGCGTTCCAGATTCAGGCTACCCCTTGTTCATGGTAGTTTAGGACTTAAACTCTGTTTATGTAAATTTCAAATAGATAGTGTACTATTCTTTCATTTCAGTTTGTAAATTCTAAATAGATAATGTACTATTCCTTCATTTCAGTTTATACTATTCCTTTATTCTAAATCACTATTGGTGGCTCATTGTAAATTCTAATCCACCAATATATATTGTGGTTTTTCGCTTGACACACTGCCTTCAAGCTCTTATCCTATTTCTAGTCTTACACATAACATCTACTGCCTAACAACTATCATAAAAATAAATCACGTACTTTTAGAACCACAAAATCAAATCTAATTGTAATTACCATTTTTTACGGTAAACAGTTTGGAGCCCACCGTAGGGCTAAAAAAAATAGTGATTGTTTTCTTGTTGGTTTACTACATAACGCAAGTTATTCTTCACACTTTTCTAGTCCAAGAATCTTTGATTTCAGGTCAAAATGTCTAACTCAGTGAACGCACATGAAAACAACGGTCTTGAGGACCATGGGGAAAATGGTGTAGTTGTTCCAAGTATTTGTATACCACCACAAAACCCTGAGGATGCACCAGAACCAATTCCCGTGGGTGTGGTATCGCACAATGCCCAACACGTCGATATAAGCTTCCACACCAACATGAGTATACGCCAAGAAGACCAACGGGTCAGCAGCTGACCCTGCTATAAGATGCTCGAGAACCTCACAAAGAGGATCGAGTCGGGCGAAAAGATGATAGAAGCTAATGACAAAAAGGTAGAGACCTACAATTCGAGGGTCGATCAAATTTCGGGAACACCCCCGATCTTGAAGGGTGTGGATTCAAAGAAATTCGTACAAAATCCATTCCCACAAAATGCTGCTCCAAAGCCTATCCCGAAGAAATTTAGAATGCCCGATCTCCCGAAGTACAACGAAACCTCGGACCTCAATAAGCACATCACTTTTTACACTTGTGTGGTGAAGGGCAATGATCTGAAGGACAACGAGATCGAATCTGTCCTGCTAAAAAAGTTCGGAGAAACACTTTCGAAAGGGGCCATGATGTGGTATCACAAGCTAGCCCTAAATTCGATAGACTCAGATTCTTTCATAAAGGCACATGCCGGTGCCATCAAGGTGGCTACAAGGAAATCCTACATCTTCAAAATCAAACAAAGAGAAAATGAGATGTTGCGGGAGTTTGTATCTCGCTTCCAAATGGAGTGAATGGAATTACTATCAGTCTCCGACGATTGGGCAGTACAGGCCTTCACCCGAGGTTTGAACGAACGAAGCTTGGTGGCTTCGAAGCATCTGAAGTAGAATTTGGTTGAATATCCCATCGTGACTTGGTTAGATGTCCACAACCGATACCAATCAAAGATCTAGGTTGAGGACGACCAACTGGGAGCCCCCTCGGGTTTGGTATATCCAAGTAGTCTCCTAGCAAAGGAGCCAAAGCCAAACAAGGAAAGGTACCAACCATACACTGAAGATCAAAGAAATGCCCCAAGGCGTAACATACCCCGAAATGATCGAAGGATAGATCGAGGTCAGAATCCTCGAGGACGCGTAAACAGAGCCAGATTCAACAAATATATAGGGCCGACTAAGGCACCCCGATTATCTGAGTACAACTTCAACGTCTATGTTTTTCACATCATATCGGCCATAGGGAAAATCAGAGACACCAGGTGGCAAGGCCCGTGCAATCAGATCTGTCGCAGAGGAACCCTAACCTAGTGTGCGAATTCCACGACACGCATGGTCATAAGACTGAGGATTGCAGATAGCTCCGAGAAGAAGTAGCCCGACTACTTGGCAAAGGGCATATCCGAGAGTTCCTCAGCGACCGAACCAAACATCAATTTTGGGAATGAGAGGCGAACATGAAAAATGAAACAGAAGAACCACAACATGTCATCCACATGATTGTTGGGGGAGTCGACATCCCACAGGAACCTATTATCAAAAGAACAAAAATATCCTTCACCAAGGAAAAGTGAACTCGAGGTTACACACCCAAGGACACCCTCACATTCAGTGACTAGGACATGGAGACCCTATCTCAGCCTCATAACGACGCATTGGTAATTTCTTTTATTGTGAATACATTTCAAATTAAACGTGTACTTGTGGATCCAGGTAGTTCGACCAACATTATCAAATCGAGGGTGGTGGAGCATATCGGGCTTCTCGACCAGATCGTGCCCACCTCTCGAGTCCTCAATGGATTCAACATGGCAAGTGAAACAACGAAAGGGCAAATCACCCTCCTAGTCAACGTGGCCGGCACGACCCAAAATGTCAAATTTTATGTCATCGAAGGAGACATGAGGTACAAAGCCTTGCTCGGAAGGCCATGGATACACTGCATGAGAGCAGTACTATCAACGCTTTATCAAATGATGAAGTTTTTGACGAAAGACGGAATAAAAACCGTGTATGGGGAACAACATGCAACGAGGGAGATGTTCGCGGTGCACGATGTGGCACCGGCATCGTCGCCTTCAACATGGAAGGAGCCAAAGGATAAGCAAACAATGAAGCAGCAATAACGAGACACATTCTCGGCTACACCCAAATAAAATAAGCAAAGGACCGTGCCGCATCCCCGGAGCAAACGTCTGAAGCATATCGAGGCTCAAAACGCCATCACCACTAAGGTATAACCGTCTCCCTTTTTATTCACACCTTACACTAACATTTGTGCAGGTGCCTAATAAGAAAAGTCAAAGCATTGTCCAGCTTGATGACCTTAGGTTTCAAAGCATATGTTTCACTCTTTTCCTTCGATCGGATTTTATCCCAAGAAGGGTTTTACCGACAAGGTTTTTAATGAGGCAATATCTATATGCTACCTAAGGAGAACTTAACAAATATTCAATGATTCTCTTCATTCAACCTCGAACACTGGGGAGGGTCATCCCCCCGGAAGATCACCTTCTCGAAGAAGTCAAGAAGAACCAAAAGGGGTCTCGATAGGAAAATGATGTATCGGGCCAAACAGTCGAATGAACCGTGCCCGTATAGAATAATTGAACCCTTGACAATGAAAACATGTATACTTGTAACAAGTAATCAGAGAATATTTTCCCTCCGTCAAAATTCTTTGCGCTTCAAAGAAATATGCTACTTTTACGAGAAACAGCTCCAGAGCCAAAAAAATTTCTCCCGAACACTCGGGGACTAACATAAAAAACTCGATGACATATGACCTTGGGGTCGGAAACTTTGAACTCGTAAGCCCTCAATGAGGCAACATCAAGTTTACAAAGAACGGTTCCAGAGCCAAAAAACTTTCGATGTCTCAGGGACTGCCATCCCATCGAGCTATCAGAACTCAAGGCCGTAAGATCCCAAACGGGCAACCTCGAGCCTAAAATCCCTCCATGTGGCAATACTATAAATTGTAAGACCTACATGAGGCATTATCAATAGTATAAGACCTCTATAAGGCAACACCAAAATTGTAACACCTCAAGCAAGGCATGAGTTATACTTGCACTAAGTAACCAAAACTGTAA
Organism: Nicotiana tabacum; assembly: GCF_000715075.1. Classification (NCBI taxonomy): domain Eukaryota; kingdom Viridiplantae; phylum Streptophyta; class Magnoliopsida; order Solanales; family Solanaceae; genus Nicotiana; species Nicotiana tabacum. Next base: position 11,085,112 of record NC_134082.1, read on the forward strand.
GACCTCAAGCAAGGCATGAGTTATACTTATACCAAGTAACCAAATCTATAAGACCACAAGTAAGGCATGTTAAAATTTGTAAGACCTTACAAAAGGCGTAATTCCGATCTTAAAGTTAAGTCTATATATTCGAACTTATAAGACCCCTAAAAAGGCATACCCTCGATATAAATGCCGAAACTACTTCATCGGGGACTGAAAGGCTACGGCCAAAACACAATGACAACGGTCGCAAGGCTCCGGCCAAACTCACGCGACTCGGGGACGCCCAATCGTCTCTATAAAATCGCAGGCCTTCAAATTACTTCGAAAATACTTTGAAAAGAACCGGTTAATCAGGCTACCCTCGGCATAAGCAAAAGAGCTTCGATCATGTTAGCTCCAAATGACAGTCTTCGAAATGATTCAGCCATCAAGAAAAACCTCCCGAGGTGCTCATTTATTGCTGCATAACGGCTCACAATCGAGGTTCTTATCGAACCGTCGAAGAGTCGGGCGAACACAAAAATTTCAAAAAGTCTTTAGCGAGGGAAAAATAAAGCCTACATAAGAGGTCATACCGACCCAACTCGTAAGAGCCCAGACGCCAGCCTAAATTAGAGGTCATACCAACCCAGCGCGTAAGAGCCCAAACACTAGCCTAAATTAGAGGTCATACCAACCCAATGCGTAAGAGCCCAGACGCCAGCCTATATTAAGAGGTCGTACCGACCCAATGCGTAAGAGCCCAGATGCCAGCCTAAATTAGAGGTCGTACCGACCCAACGCATAAGAGCCTAAGAGCCAACTTAAAATTCAAAAACTTAAAGGTCAATAAGGTTGAGTCGAAATCCGACTCAAAGACTAAGCCCGAAACAGTTAACTAAAAATGCATAAGGGCAAATGCGTAAGAGCCTACAAGCCAGACCAACGAGCCTCAGGGCCAATTTGCAAACCTAAGGGTTTTACCTCGAAGTCCAGTTCACCTGGCCAATCATCGACGAACGTATAAGTTAAAAACAAAGAAAGACATACTTAAGCAAATGGAAATTCATGGAAGGAGAAAATCGAAAGGTTTCTTTATATATGCATATATGAAATAATGCAAGGCTACATTTGCAAAAGTTCTCTGAGAGCCCTTTACAAATAATCAAAAGGAAAAATCCTAGTCTACTTTCCCCTCGGGGACTGCGGCCCTATAGGCCTTAGCGTCGTATTCATCCGCCTTGGACTGCTCAATCTCTTCTGTGAGATCGAACCCCCTAGCATGGATTTTCTCAAGGGTTTCCCTCCGGGATTTGCACCGAGCATACTCATTGCTTCTGATCTCTCGATCAGAATCCCCTCTCAACTTAGTTCGAGAATTAGCATCGTCTTTTAAATAGACGACCACTTTCTTGTCGGCCTTAGCCCGAATCTCTTCAGTTTCTGCCCGGGTGTCCACGACCTCGGCCTTCATCTCCAAAAGGCCAGACTCAAGCCTTGCAATCCTGCTCATCTGAACCAAGCTGTTTTCACGGGCATTCTGGAGTTGTACCTTGAGGGCAAAAAACTTGGCCAAAGCATTCTTCTTGGCTGCAATATGGGCATCTATCTGAGCCCTTAGCTTGTTACACTCATACTTGGCCTGGCCAATCTTTCCCCAAAGGCATTATAAATTCTCTGTCTTGCTCTGCAACTGAAGTATCAAAATATTTATCTCTGAGGATAGAAGAAGAAGTATGTATTTCCTCGGAGCAAAGGTTACCTGTTTCTCAAGGGGGCTTTCGTTGTTCAGGCTTTGATTCGCCTCGTACCACAGGTATACCAACTCCTCTCCCCTTTTATCACAAAGAAGCCTGAGGGATTTCTCCCCGTCCAAGGCTTTTAGCAACCTGGCTTCATGGCAAAGCAACTCGGACTTAAGCTTGTCAAAAGCCTACGAAAAAGAAGCACAATAAGGAAATGAAAGTGCAAAATTGAAAAAACCAATACAATCGGCCAAAACTCACAACCAAATAGATCCGATGAGCCTTCTCAAAAGTCGAGCGTACACCTACCGGCATGGTCTTGAGTTAGGCGGCCTCTGGCCTTGAACATCCCTCGGAGTACCTTCGACGGGAAAAGAGGACGGCGGTAGAAAATCCTTGTCCTTCGAAGTACCTTCGATAGAAAAAGAAGACGGCGGCAAAAGAGGAACCATTTTCCTAAGGCCAGAAGCCTCAGGTGCTGCAGGCTCAGCCGAGACATCTTCTCTGGGCCTTCGGGCAGGACTTGTCTCGCTATGAGCACCTTCGCCCTGCGAGGGTTCTTTCTGTTTGTTATTATTCCTCGGTCCCGAAGCCGACGATCCTTCTTCCTCTCCGAGGGGGCACGGTATCATCTCAAAACATTCCCCAATGCCTGCGATGGCAGAGTTAGTACACATAAAAGAAAGTACCTCTCAAAGAAAGCAAACCACACAACATGTATCGTGGTGTTTTGCCTCTCATCTACTCTTGGACAGATCTCGCCACTTATGCTCATCATAGGTCGAGTGGTCTGCTAGCTTCCAAACCCAATCCATCAGGTCGGGGACCTCGTATGGCATCCATGGGACTGCTGCAAAAAAGAAAAGGAAAGCATCTTTACAGAATCTGTCACCATCGTGAACAAAAACGATTAAAACACAAGTGTACCACTTACGTGTGACGTTCCATTTCTCAGGAAACGACAAGAACTTCATGGGAATAATATCGACAGTCCTCACTCGGACGAATCGATTCATCCACCATCGGCCCCATTTTCTTCATCATCGACAACAAAAGGCCCAGTGGATCAACATCGCAAAGTTATCAGGCCTCGGTGATGTGTCACACCTCCTTTTTGCGCGCCCGCCCCGAAGGGTTGAATGCGCGAGGGAGTTTTTTCAATTTAAGTGACAATATTCGAAATGGGATTATTTATTTAATTCAGAGTCGCCACTTGGGAAAGGTTTGGTTTTTGGTGTCCCAAGTCACCGGTTTATCTTGAATCCCGAATCGAGGAAAATATTCGACTTTTCCAAATGAAGTTTGCGAACCAGAAACTCTAAGTAAGGAATTCTGTTGACCCGAGGGAAGGTGTTAGGCACCCTCGAATCTCGTGGTTCTAGCACGGTCGCTTAAATTGTTATAATGGCTAAGTATCTGATTTAAACACAAGTTGTGACTTATGTGCTTTTATTGAATCTAAAACCGCTTTTATTATTATCATTTATTTTTATGGAATTGCAAAGTCGTGAAAATGCATCTCGAACCACGTCACAATCAATGCACCCGTAGTTGTTAACACATTTCGACTCCGTTGAGATTTGGATTTGGGTCACATCAATGTACACCCTAATTTTAGAATGTAATTTAATTAAGTCGCGCCTAAAGAGTCTAACGCGTTATTATCTTTAGGGAAGGCAGTGAAATTCACTAAAAAGGTCCATCCCAAATTCTAAGTATTCAACATATATACACTTATGAGGGCCCCGCAGTTTGTGTCTCTCATTTGGCGAGGCTCGTCTCATTTTTGTGAAGCAGGTAAACCTACAATGATTACATCTTTATTATGTTCGTCTCTAATGAATGGAGAAAGAAATTACATTCTGAGTAAATTGCATGTTTGGCCGATTCCGGATTCTTGTTTAATTATCTGATTGGTTGTTTATGAGGTGGGAATTATCTCATGCCTTACTTCAACGAGTGAATACGCTTGTTAATTTGCTAAAGGAGATTGCAAGCAAGACAAATAACATATACTAAACTTACACTAAATGTTCTTCAAGTTTGAATTTAAACTAACTTATTTGGGCTTGATTAATGAAATCGGCTATTTATTAGAAAGCTGCTACTAATTTGATTCGAAACTGCCTAATGGAATTCGGACGTGACGGAGTTAAATTGAATAGTTTAAAGCTAATATTGCGTCTGTCCAGGTTAGTAGCAATCCATCTTATACATGCAGAATATAACTAAGAATGAAGTCTAGTTTTTGGTGTACCAATTACTCGTGCATTCCACGAATTACGTAATTACAGCACACACACAACTAAACAAGGTAAACCATTGTAAGTCAAGATAATTAAACAAACCCAGTTTTCAATTAAATACAAAACTACCTGCTGTATCTTCCTATCGAGTTACAATCTAAAGATTTGCGCAAATTTACTAACACTTTATAAGACTTATAGGTGCAGCACCAAAGGATTAAAAATTCTTCGCGTCTTTCATTTCAACTCATTGCTATTGTTACATCAATGTGAGATTCGAAAATGTGTACCTGGATGCTGAAATGCAAAGAAGAAAAATGGAAGCAGCAAGTCAGTAACAACTCAGATGACAGCAGTGACCACAAATAAAAGCAACGAGCAGCAGCAGTAACAACAAATAACAGCAGAACAAATCCAGTGCCAGGGTGCAGCTATAACCAATGGAAAGCAGTAGCAAGAATGACAGCAGCGAACAGTGGAGTAGGATCAAAATCCCAGATAGACCAAATCCAGAAACAAACCAATGAAACAAACAACCAGTAAACTCAGTTGGGACTTGGAAAAAATCAGTGTTGATTAAACAGGTCCAAACAAGTGAAATCAAGACAACAATGGAAAGAACAGTTTCTAATTTTGTCTGTGTGTTTTCTATCTCTCCTCCTCTATCTCTCTGTGTGTTTTCTTTAACTGTCTCCTATATATATGCCTCTCAATGTGTATCTCTATATATGCCTGTCTATATCATGTCCAATCTCCCTATAACTAATGGAAGCTCCCCTTCTTTATAGCCTAGCATCAGGCCATTTACAGTCTGTAAAACCATTCAGATTCCCTCCCATGTGGTCTGTTGTCTTTCCACTTCCAAATAAAATAAAAACCCCTCCCATGACATTCCCCTGACAGTCCTATATTTAGATATGGTTTATTATTTCTGAACTAAATCAGGGTATGGGCAGCCTGAATATGCCCTGACAGCATATGCTGTCAAGTTATTTTAATCTCTAAAAGGCCTTAATGCACATGCTGTCCACAAGTGCACATGCCATCAATTCAGACTGCAGCTACAAACCAATCCTTAAATTTTTTGATTCAAATACACCAACTATAAGTAGCTATACTCAATTCTTAGTTTGATTCAAACAAAGTTTCAGCAGGAAACAAATCAACACAAATCAAATTGTTACCATTCAAACAGCTGAAACTAATCGATGACACATATCGAATCGACTATACTAATTATAACATATACAATCAATGGCCAATGATCGGAATCGAACAGTATTGAACAAAGGGGTTCAGATTGCACTGTCCAAACACAATGACCCTGGGAACTAATTAATCGACCAATTTCAATTTCAGTGGATTGTACAGTTTACACACATACACATTATCAATAAATGAAGAAGGACTTGACCAAATACAGAGGTCCGGGCAAGGTGGACAAAACAGTCGACAAAAATTCAAAATAAATCAAACAAAACATTTGGACATATGAATAGACATTCAATTACAACAGACAAGATGAACTGATAAAGAAAAGGAAAACAAAAATTACCTTAAAGCCTTGAAAAATCAGAAAGCCCTAGCTCGGATTTGAATCGACCTTTCTTGGGGTTGAACAGACTTTAATCGAAGTGTTCCCAACTGAGGACACTTCGATTAAGGTCCATTAGACCCTAATCTTCATGGTTCAAACGGACACAGATCGGACTCAGGATTTCTAGGGTTCCTAAGGGGCAGATTTGGGATTCAGGTTATCCTGGTTGGATTCGGACCAAACCAAAGCTGGTTTGGTTATGAGGGAGGTCAGGGGAGTACCTGGCATGCATTTGGGGTGGTTTGGTGTAGATCGAGTTTTGGCTCGAATCTTCAAATGAAGATTCGAGAAGGTGGGGGAGGATTCGAGCTAAGCGATTGGTGGATTTGGATTCAAGGTGATTGAATGGTCCTAGGGTGTTAGTCTGGTGGCCGACGGCATTGATGCCGCCGGGTTTCAAACGGAAGGGGGCTAAGGCGGCTAGGGTTCTAAACCCTGGTCCGTCTCTGAAATGAGAGAGACGGATGAATAGTGAGGAGTGGGGTCTGGTTCGGGGGGTGCGGGGTGAAGGAGGTAGGCTTTATATACGGAGTGAATGGTTTGATATTGGCAGTTAGATCGGACGAGATTAACGGCCTGGATCCAAGGGTTAATCAAACGGTGTCGTTTGATTTAGCATTGGGGTCGGGGTTGGTCCGGGTAACGGGTCGGGTGTGGGTTTATGGGTGAGTGATCTGGACCGTCAATCTAGTGACATTAACGGTCCAGATTGAAGATGGTACAACGACGTCGTTTGGACGGTCGTGTGGCCAGCTCAATTGGAACCTGGACTGGACTGGTCATTTGGTTTGGGCTTGTTCCTATTTAATTTGGACTGGCCCAAATCGAAAATCCTATTCTTCTTTAATCTCTTAATTAAATTGTCAAATAATACTATAAAAACATTAAACAACAATTATCACACAATTAACATTTAATTAAAATAACATCACTTAATGACGAAATAGAATGAAAGATGCATTTTTTGTGATTTTCCTTTTAATAACCAGATTATGGTTCAACTACACACGACATATATTTTTGTATTTTGTTTGATAAAAATAAAAATGTACAAGATCACAAATAACTACCAAAAATGCCACGTAAATTCCAAAAATTGTACAGCAAGACCATTTGCTATTATTTTGATTTCTTTTGGAGTGATTGTCGCGTAAACAAAAATCACGTGCTCACAGCTGCCCCTCTTTGTTCGGAAACACGAAGAGTTTTCGTGCAAAGATAAAGTTAGCGGATATGAGCGATTTTTTCCTATTGGAATACTCCGTGTGAAGCACATTTTGAAAGATTTGACCGAATCTTTGCTTCAAAGATTTCCTACATATCCTGGGCTAAACAGGAATCAGGTCAATGTAGTTCGGGAAATTTTGGTAGCTGGGACTACTATGGGATTGCAATACTTGTTGTTACTGATGTTTGTGTTGCCACTGTTGCTTTAGTGACCGCCTTATTACAACCAAAGGAAAATTGAAACCGAACTAACTACTTATGCTCGTCAACTGCTAGTTACAAGATTCCTATCTATGATTCTTTTGCAACTTGATCTTGGGTCTTAGCTGATTCTGCTTGTAGACTTCGATCCGAATCTTGATGCTTGCAAGTTGTAGGCACCTGTTTATTTCTGTGATATTGAGTGAGACGGGATGGGCAGAACTCGGGACTTTAATCAAATCTTGGAGCGATCCGCCCTTCGTTTTTTTTTCAAATATCTCGGAACATCTTCTTTTTGTCTTTTCTTCTTTTCTCTATTCTAGGTTGAGACTCATTTCGTAGGTCGTCTCGATCCATGCGCCTCGAGGTCAGACCTGCGGGGAAAAACAGACAAACGAAATTTTCTGCCCCAGTTTCACTAGGAAAATTTCGTGAGTGAATTGCTAGGACGTTTATAGAATTGATGAAGGGATTGGAAAATTTCAGTCTACAAAATGCAACTCCGGGATTGGAGCCCTACTATTGCCATAAGGTAAAACGCTCAGTTTAGGGATTGGAGCCCTAATGCTGGCTAAAAGAAAAAATGCTCAGTTCAGGGTTGGAGCCCTAATGCTGGCTAACAGAAAAAATGCTCAGTTCAGGGTTGGAGCCCTAATGCTGGCCAACAGACAATGCTCAGTTCAGGGTTGGAGCCCTAATGCTGGCTAAATGGAAAAAGCTCAGTTCAGGGTTGGAGCCCTAATGCTGGCTAAATGGACAGATGCTCAGTTCAGGGTTGGAGCCCTAATGCTGGCTAAATGGAAAAAGCTTAGTTCAGGGTTGGAGCCCTAATGCTGGCTAACAGACAAATGCTCAGTTCAGGGTTGGAGCCCTAATGCTGGCTAAATGGAAAAAGCTCAGTTCAGGGTTGGAGCCCTAATGCTGGCTAACAGACAAATGCTCAGTTCAAGGTTGGAGCCCTAATGCTGGCTAAATGGAAAAATGCTCAGTTCAGGGTTGGAGCCCTAATGATGGCTAAATGGGGAAAAGCTCAGTTCAGGGTTGGAGCCCTAATGCTGGCTAACAGACAATGCTCAGTTCAGGGTTGGAGCCCTAATGCTGGCTAAATGGAAAATGCTCGGTTCAGGGTGGGAGCCCTAATGCTGGCTAACAGGAAAAATGCTCAGTTCAGGGTTGGAGCCCTAATGCTGGCTAAATGGGAAAAAGCTCAATTCAGGGTTGGGCCCTAATGCTGGCTAAATGAAAAAAAAGCTCAGTTCAGGGTTGGAGCCCTAATGCTGGCTAACAGACAGATGCTCAGTTCAGGGTTGGATCCCTAATGCTGGCTAAATGAAAAAAAAGCTCAGTTCAGGGTTGGAGCCCTAATGCTGGCTAAATGAAAATGCTCAGTTCAGGGTTGGAGCCCTAATGCTGGCTAACAGACAGATGCTCAGTTCAGGGTTGGAGCCCTAATGCTGGCTAAATAGAAAAAGCTCAGTTCAGGGTTGGAGCCCTAATGCTGGCTAACAGACAATGCTCAGTTCAGGGTTGGAGCCCTAATGCTGGCTAAATGGAAAAAAGCTCAGTTCAGGGTTGGAGCTCTAATGCTGGCTAACAGACAATGCTCAGTTCAGGGTTGGAGCCCTAATGCTGGCTAAATGGAAAAAGCTCAGTTCAGGGTTGGAGCCCTAATGCTGGCTAACAGACAAAAGCTCAGTTCAGGGTTGGAGCCCTAATGCTGGCTAAATGGAAAAAGCTCAGTTCAGGGTTGGAGCCCTAATGCTGGCTAACAGGCAATGCTCAGTTCAGGGTTGGAGCCCTAATGCTGGCTAAATGGAAAAAGCTCAGTTCAGGGTTGGAGCCCTAATGCTGGCTAACAGACAATGCTCAGTTCAGGGTTGGAGCCCTAATGCTAGCTAAATGAAAAATGCCGAGGATACTAACTGACCCCTTTTTTTTGAGTTTTCTTGTTTTAGTAAAATGTAAAAGAGAACTTTGTGGAAACTTCCCTTTCGAGTGGATTCTTTATTGCCAAACTGTTTCTTGCACTCATGTATTTTCTTCTTTGGGCGACACCTGCTTCTTGCACGGTTGTCTTGGATCATACCTGTTTCAACTTTTCAAACAAAGAACAATTATCAGCTCGGAAATGGCGGTTGGTTCGGTGACCTTGATTGTTCCAGTTGCTTTGTCGCGTCCTTATTTTTGTTGAGAAATTCTGCCATTGATTGGATTCAAATGGCGAAACCCTTTTAGACTGCTCAGGCTTGCATTTCCAGATTCTGTGATGATTTTCCTTGTAAGGCTTTGGTTTTTTCCATCCCGTTTTGCTTGGGAATTTTCAATGGGGATTTTATTGGGGAGATTCTGTGGGGATTTGTACAAGGGGAAGCTCTGTGGGGATTTGTCTGAAGGCGGCTCTGTGAGATTTTTTTTTTTACAAAGCGGACTTGCTGGGGATTTGTTGGGGCAGGCTCGCTTGGGAATTTTACAAAGCGGACTTGCTGGGGATTTGTTGGGGCAGGCTCGCTGGGGAATTTTTACAAAGGGAGGCTTTGTGGAGATTTTTTTACAAAAGGAAGCCCTGTGGGGATTTGTACAAAGGAAAAACCTGTGGGAATTTGTACAAAGGGAAAAACCTGCGGGGATTTGTTTTTATTTTTTTTTGTTTTGTGACTTTACTTCGAATGCAGTCAACATCATGATCCATCAGGTTTGGACAAACGTACCAATGAAACGGGGTATTTTCCCTTGCGAAACGGAACTCCGTGAAGCCAATCCTGCCACTTATCCTTTCCAGTATATCTGGAACTTGGGGTTAAAAATGAAGGGGATTCAAAGAAAAGTAAAACAAAGAAACGGAGAAAGCAAATTTCAGAAAAGAAGTGTCCCTTTCAGGACAAGAAAGACTTATCTAAGGGAAACAATGCTGACTTTAAATGGACATGACATGCTTTTTGGACTGGGCGCCTGACCTTCAATGAACTTGCATTTCCTCCCGAACCAAAATGGATCTGCATTTTCAAACCGGTGGAACATGCCAAGACTTCCTGAGGTGGAGTCATCCTTTCGGCCAACAGCGCCCTTTGCGGGTTTTTCGCTAGTTGACCTCTTTCATTTCCCTCCTTGTTGTCGCTTGATAGCACTCTTTGTGAGTTTTTACTAAACAAGCTCTCTCATTTTGGTTTCTCTACTCCCGTCGCCTCGCGGTGCCCGAAGGTTTTCACCGACAAGACTCTCTCATTTTATTTCTCTCAATTCAGAATGTACCGGCCTCCAATCGCGATATCTCTTGACTCCTCCTACCTTTGGTAATTGCATTCGAAGGACTTGTGCTTAGTAGAGAATGGTGGATGAAACTACAACTTCTAAGCCGTTTGGTGTGCCCCGGTTTCCATTTCAGAGTAAATGGGATTTTATTGTTGGTGTGACTGAACCTTAGAGAGAGGCTGCTTACGTATCCTTTCGGAATCAAGTCAGACGTAGTTCAGGCCTCGATCAATGTTTCGTTTTGTTTGTTGTTTTCTTTTTTTTCTTTTTCTTCTTTTTTTTCGTTGATAGCCAAAGAACATGTAATCGGCTCAAAAGGCTTGTAGAGAGAGTTGATAGTGTTTGGGGTAGTGGGAATAAAACCTTCATCATTTCAAATGTGTCAGGACCACTGGAGTATAACTCAGACATAGAATCTTTTGACTGCATCCACATTCACCGCTGTTTTGGGATCATTTCCTTCAATATCACCTAGATACAATGCTCCTCTCGGCAATATCTTCCTGATGATGTATGGGCCTTCCAATTTGGAGCAAATTTTCCTTTCGCTTCCTGGTGATGTGGTAGAATGCGCCTCAATACCAGTTGACCCACTTCGAAATTCCTGGGTCGGACTTTCTTGTTGTAAGCACGGGCCATTCTTTGTTGGTACAGTTGCCCGTGACAAACCGCAGCCATTCGTTTCTCGTCAATCAGAGTCAACTGCTCCAATCGGGTCTTAACCCACTCGCTATCTTCAATTTCTGCTACGACAATGGTTCGGAGTGAAGGAATTTCTACTTCTGCTGGTATCACAGCCTCGGTCCCATAAACCAAAAGATAAGGGGTTGCTCCTACTGACGTGCGTACCGTAGTGCGATATCCCAACAATGCAAAAGGTAGTTGTTCATGCCACTGTCGGGAACTCTGGATCGTCTTCCTCAAAATCTTCTTGATGTTCTTGTTTGATGCTTCTACAGTGCCATTGGCCTTGGGCCGATAAGGAGTGGAATTCCTATGCGTTATTTTGAACTGTTCGCAGACGTCTCCCATCAAGTGACTATTCAAGTTTGCTACGTTATCTGTGATGATAGTTGCAGGAATACCGAAACGACAGATAAGATTTGAATGTACAAAATCCACTACAGCTTTTTTAGTGACCGACTTGAGAGCGACAGCCTCTACCCATTTTGTGAAGTAGTCAATAGCAACCAGTATAAATCTGTGTCCATTTGAGGCTTTCGGCTCGATCGGACCAATGACGTCCATGCCCCAGGCAACAAATGGCCAAGGTGAAGACATGGGATGCAATTCCGTGGGAGGTGCATGAATCAAATCACCATGCACCTGACATTGATGACACTTCCAAACGAAGCCAAAGCAGTCCTTTTCCATGGTCATCCAGTAATAACCTGCTCAGAGGATTTTCTTTGCCAAGACATACCCGTTCATGTGGGGTCCGCACACTCTTGCGTGTACTTCGTGCATGATCCTTCCCGCCTCCTCGGCGTCGACACATCTTAGCAGATTGAGGTCCGGGGTTCTCTTATACAACAACTCGCCGCTCAAAAAGAAACCACTTGCATGCCGCCTAATGGTTCTCTTTTGATCTCCAGTGGCATGCTCGGGGTATTCTTGTGTTTTCAAGAACCTCTTGATATCATGGTACCACGGCTGTGTACACGATCCTGCCTCGATTACGTTACAGTAACCATGTCTTTCCCTAATTTGGATTTCCAAAGGATCGACGTGGGCGTTGCCTGGGTAGGGTAGCATTGAAGCCAACGTAGCAAGTGCATCCGCTAGTTCATTGTGACATCGTGGGATATACCTGAACTCTATTGATTTAAAACGCTTGCCGAGGTCCTCCACATGCTGTCGGTAAGGAATAAGCTTGATATCCCGAGTTTCCCATTCACCTTGGGCTTGCCGGATAATCAGGTCGGAATCTCCCATAATTAATAAATCTTCGACATCCTGATCGATCGCCATATGCATGCCCATGATGCAGGCTTCATACTCAGCTGTATTGTTCGTGCAAAAGAAATGCAATCTAGCTGTAGCAGGATAATGTTGACCAGAGGGCGAGATCAAAATCGCCCTGATTCCTACACCTTTGGCGTTTACGGCTCCATCAAAGAACATCTTCCAAACATGAGCGTTCTCCGAGACCACTTCTACGATGTTTATTTCTTCATCTGGAAAATAGGTACTCAATGGCTGGTATTCCTCATCAACTGGATTTTCGGCCAAATGATCTGCTAACATCTGGGCTTTCATTGCCGTGCGGGTGACATAGACTATGTCGAATTCAGTAAGCAAGATTTGCCACTTGGCCAGTCTTCTTGTAGGCATTGGTTTCTGAAATATATACTTCAAAGGATCCAGCCTGCTTATGAGGAAAGTAGTGTGAGCTTGGAGATAATGTCTCAGCTTTTGAGCAACCCACGTCAGGGCGCAACATGTTCTTTCCAGCAGAGTGTACTTGGCCTCGTAACCGGTGAATTTCTTGCTCAATTAGTAGATCGCCTGCTCCTTCTTTCCGGTTATGTCATGTTGCCCGAGGACGCAACCAAAAGAATTTTCCAAAACTGTCATATACAAGAAAAGGGGTCTCTCTGGCTCTGGTGGGACCAAAACTGGGGGATTTGAAAGATATTCTTTGATTTGGTCGAAAGCTTCTTGACACTCATCCGTCCACTTGATCGTTGCGTCTTTCCTCAATAGCTTAAATATGGGCTCACACGTGCTAGTCAGCTGGGCAATGAATCGACTGATATAGTTTAACCTGCCCAACAAACTTATCACATCTTTCTTCGTTCTTGGGGGAGGTAGATCTCTGATAGATTTTATCTTTGTTGGATCTAATTCAATACCTCTCCTGCTTACTATGAAGCCCAAAAGCTTGCCCGATGGGACTCCGAAAGCACATTTCGCTGGGTTCAGCTTCATGTCGTACTTCCTCAGTCTCTCGAAGAACTTCCTCAAGTCTTGGATGTGATTATCCTGCGTCCTGGACTTGACTATCACATCGTCCACGTACACCTCTATTTCTTGATGCATCATGTCATGAAAAATGGCAGTCATGGCCCTCATGTAAGTTGCCCCAGCATTCTTCAGACCAAATGGCATAACCCGATAACAGTAAGTGCCCCAAGGTGTGGTGAAAGCAGTCTTCTCAGCGACTTCTTCATCCATCAATACCTGATGATACCCAGCGTAGCAATCTACGAAAGATTGTATCTCATGTTTGGCGCAATTATCAATAAGGATGTGGATGTTGGGCAATGGGAAATTGTCTTTGGGACTTGCCCTATTCAGATCTCGATAATCCACACATACCCGAGTCTTCCCATCTTTTTTCGGTACTGGAACTACGTTCGCCAACCATGTTGTATACTGGACTACCCGAATCACTCCCGTTTTCAGCTGCTTGGTGATCTCCTCTTTAATTTTGTCACTGACCTCAGTTTTGAACTTTCTTTGCTTTTGTTGAACTGGAAGACAATCAGGGTGAATTGGCAATTTATGAACCACTAGATCAACACCTAGTCCTGGAATGTCATCGTATGACCAAGCAAACACATCTTTAAATTCAAAAAGGAGTTGAGTTATCACGTCTCGCGTTTTCTCGTCCGTGTGAATGCTTATTTTGGTCTCTCGGATTTCTTCAGGAGTTCCTAAATTAACCGGTTCGGTGTCATTCAGATTTGGCTTAGGTTTATTCCCAAAGTTTTCCAATTCTCGGTTTATTTCCCTAAAAACCTCTTCTTCATCATATTCTGGTTCTGGGTTCATTATTTCACAATTAAATAGCTCGTTATGATCTGGGCGTGAAGTCCGCAAGCATGTCATATTTAAAGCCGCATTATTATAACTGAAAGAAAAGATAAAGGGAAAATAACAAAAATCAGAACAAAGGGAAAAATGAGAAAACAATGATGATTTTATTTTATTTTTCTTGGAATTTGGAAGACAACAATATTTACAACTCAGGAATTCAAAACAACAATTGAAGGGAAGAAAACACCCAAGTTATATCCTGGAGATAACTTGTGATGCAGGAAAGGTGGCAGGACAGGTCTACCAGGACTTCTGCCTAGTAGGGAATGGCGTGGCCTCCCAGTTTCGAAGCTTGGCATTTGGCCCCACATATAGCATCTCGGCGGTGCTGGTGCCTTCTCCTGGTTGAACCATGTGAGCCTCGTAGAGCATTTCTCTCATTGCCCCACATATTTCCTCGATTTCCTCAACCGTGAAAACCTCATCGTCTTCTTCTTCAGTGTATCTTGGTCCGACGAAAGTTTCATATAAATCTGGCAGTGGCCGAGGCAGTTTCCACCCCCCATTCTTCCTCTTCTTTGCCCATTCTTCATCTTCTGGAGTGGGTTGAAAACCTATCCCAAAACGTTTCTTGGCGGAAGGTAAGGTGATGGGTTCCGTTATTCCTTGCAATGTTCGTCCGAGCCCTTTCCCTGGCCTGAATCCATGTCGGATCATCTCTTTAGTCACCATGATCGAGGCGTTAGACAAGAAAGGTTGGGGGCAAGGTCTTCCCTCTTCATACTGCTCTGCTAACACAACTTCGAAAGCCTGATAGACCGTGTGCTCGCTCCCTTCCCTTGGTTCAAGATATGTGATGGATGGGTCCCGATAAATAGACTGCTCATCTTCTCTGTGAACCACTATTTCCTGGTCTTCGTACTCAAATTTCACCATTTGGTGAAGAGTGGAAGGCACAGCTCCTGCTGCATGAATCCAAGGTCTGCCGAGGAGAAAATTGTAGTATGTATCCATGTCAAGCACCTGGAAGGTTATTTCAAACTCCACTGGTCCTATAGTCAACACCAAATCTATTTCCCTAAGGGTGTCTCTCTTGACGCCGTCAAAAGCCCTTACGCAGACATTATTGGGGCGGATTCTTCCGGTCCCAATTACCATTCTCTGTAGTGTGAAGAGCGGACAAATGTCAACACCTGAACCTCCATCCAACATTACCCGCTTGACGTAGTAATCTTCGCATTTAACTGTCAGATGCAAGGCTTTGTTGTGAGCCGCTCCCTCTGGGGTAAGTCGTTCTTGCTAAAAGAGACCTGGTTAACGGCGAAGAACCTCTCCGTCATCCGTTCCAGTTGTTCAACTGAGGTTTCAACTGGTACGTATGCTTCGTTCAGGGTCTTGAGCAAGATCTTTTGGTGCTCGGCCAACCTCATCAGCAGTGATAGCATGGACACTTGCTCGGGGCACTTGCGTAGTTGATCTACCACTTCGTAGTCTGGCATTTTCATTTGTTGGAAGAAAACTTCCGCTTCTTCAACGCTTACAGGCTTCTTTGGTGGGAAGAGTCTCTGTGTGGCGTTGTTTAGCTCTTGAGTGTTCGAATACCTTCCAATGAAAGTATTTTCCGGAAGTTCTCCCGTTACTTCTCTACCTTTGTATGTAACCAACGTTCTCTGATAGTTCCATGGCACTGTGGACGGGTTGGTCATCGGCTTCTGTGGCACGCGTCCGATAACCACTGGCTCATTCAGCCGAGGTGGTTGAATCGTCCCCCGGACCACATAGGCTCCTTCTGGTACGTACATTGGTTTTTCCCTTCTGACCTTGAAGCTCTGCGGCCTCTCTGCTCGACCTCGTGGGACGTAAAGAACTTCATTCCTTACGAGCACCATCTCTACTGTCTTTTTCTCCACCTTCTCTTCGGTGTCGCCCTTGATAGTACTGACCTTCTTTTCCCTTTTCTCTAGCTTCGGGGCTGTTTCAGGCTTTTTCCTTGCATCGACGATGGCGATTATGGCTTTTAGAGCAGGATCAAATTCTTTGTCCTCGCAAATCATTCCGATCAGCGGCCCGTTATTGTGAACATGCAATGGATTGTTAGTCACATTTGGGACCTCCTCGTCCTTTAGCACTATTTTCCCATGCTTTATTAAATTCTCTACTACCCTTCTCAAAGCCCAGCAGTCATTTGTATCGTGCCCTTCCGCTCCTGAATGATAGGCGCACCTAACACCGGCTTTGTAAGAAGGTGATGCCGGATTGTGCCTTGTCTGAGGGACTGGCTGCAGGAAACCCAACTGGACTAGCTTCGGGAACAAAGTAGAGTATGGTTCACCGATGGGTGTGAAAGTTCGCCTTCTAGGTGGTTCCTGAGGGCGGAAGTTATTTTGAGGAGGTTGTGGGTTATAGTGGTTGCGGTAGGGAGGCTGATTTCTGGGAGGTGGAGCTTGGCCTCGATTGGCTTGCTGCGGCGGATGGACATAAGGCTGGGTGTTCATGACTATGTAGGGTTGAGGAGCATATGCCATATTTTGGTGGGGGTAGTAGTGTTGTGGGGTTCTTTCTGGAAAACGGGGCCTGGGATTACGATATTCCCTTGCTTCTGATGCCGCCATGGCCGTTTCTTCCTTTTTCTTTCCTCTTGTCATTCCTCCGGACCCGCTTTGGACGGCTTGGGAGGTTGCCCTTATGGCTGCCTGACGTAAGATTCTACCCGTCTTCAAACCGTTCTCCACCATCTCCCCAATCTTGATTGCTTCCGCAAAAGGCTTTCCCATGGCTGACATCATGTTCTGGAAATAGTCCGATTCTTGAGTCTGGAGAAACGTAGTGACCATTTCTATCTCGTCCATGGGAGGCTTTACCCTCGACGCCTGCTCGCGCCACTTAATAGCATATTCTCTGAAGCTTTCTGAAGGTTTCTTCTTCAAGTTTGACAGAGAATTTCGGTCTGGTGCAATGTCGATGTTATACTGGAATTGTCTCACAAAATCTCTGGCGAGATCATCCCATATATGCCATCGGGATATGTCCTGGTCCATATACCATTCTGAGGCTATTCCGACCAGACCTTCCCCGAAATATGCCATTAGCAATTCCTCTTTTCCGCCGGCTCCCCGCAATTGGTTGCAATATTTCTTGAGATGAGCAATGGGGTCATCGTGCCCGTCGTACTTCTCAAACTTTGGGGTCTTGAAACCCACTAGTAGGTGCACGTGAGGGAACATGCATAGATCGGTATAGGAGACGCTCTTCTGTCCGCTCAAACCTTGCATGTTCTTCAAACTCTGCTCAAGGCTTCTCATTCTTTTGGCCATCTCATCTTGTTCAGCAAATTTGGGGTTCTGATCCCGCCCAGGTGCAAACTCGCACTAAGGCTGTGGAGGATGAGTGCTGGTGGTGAACCGAGTTGGTTCCATTGAGAAAGATGGTGTTTGGAATGTAAACGAGGATGAGTCAAAATTTGGCTTGTATGTAGCAGGTTGTGCCGTGATCGGGCAGGGTGGTGCAGTAAAGATGTTCGTATTTACATCCGTTGTTGACACTCAGGGATAAGAATCAGAGGGCGATCCGGCAGAGAAGGCCGAAATGGCTGGATACCCGAATGGGGTAGCAGGATAGTGACAGCCTCTACCCATTTTGTGAAGTAGTCGATAGCAACCAGTATAAATCTGTGTCCATTTGAGGCTTTCGGCTCGATCGGACCAATGACGTCCATGCCCCAGGCAACAAATGGCCAAGGTGCAGACATGGGATGCAATTCCGTGGGAGGTGCATGAATCAAATACCGTGCACCTGACACTGATGACACTTCCGAACGAAGCCAAAGCAGTCCTTTTCCATGGTCATCCAGTAATAACCTGCTCGGAGGATTTTCTTTGCCAAGACATACCCGTTCATGTGGGGTCTGCACACTCTTACGTGTACTTCGTGCATGATCCTTCCCGCCTCCTCGGCGTAGACACATCTTAGCAGATTGAGGTCCGGGGTTCATTTTGGCAACAGTTTTCTCGTGGTCGCCTTTCAATTGATTCAAGTATCGGCGATGCTTATCTGCTCTTGTATCCCACTGTGCCCTGAGCTCTGCCATGACGTTTTCAGACTTTTCTAAACCATCTCGTCATTCCCTGACTTCACTTTTCAGCCTTTTTATCAACTGCTCGTCTGATCGACTCCTTGGCTGTTTATCAGCATCCATCCTCATCTGTCTGATCTGGGCCCTGAGCATCTCGTTTTCCTGAGTCAACCTGTTCTGTTCTCCCAGATCGGTAGCAACTTGCACGTTGTGCTCATATTTCAGGCTTTCCACTTGTTGCTTCAACCTGCTGATTTCGGTACGATAGCCTCTTTCTTTTGCCAACCAATCCCACTGCTTTTGCGATGACTCGGCAAATTTCAGGATGTAGGGTCTTTTAGCCGGCCTTTCATGTTCGAGTTCTCTTTTGTACCATGCAAGGTAACCTGGTGCCATCTCACTTTTGGCCCGATCCCGCACGCAAGTAGCTGGTTTCAAATATTGACATTCATTCCAGATCTGGCGGATTTTTGCTTTAGGAAATTGTCCGTCAGGACTTATCTCAATTGTTTGAGCACTAAGATCTTCCTCGTGTGGTACTATCTGGAATCTTCCGAGCTGTCTCAAGACCTGGCAGGGCACGTAAGGTAGAATGCTCTTAAGTCCCATCAGTAGGAAATGAGTTCTAGTTGCTGGCATATATATGACCTCATCAACAGGCAGCCATCCCAGTGTCCACTGTATTTGGCTGGCAGTAAGAGCTTGAAAGAATGAGGTCCATGCCATAACTCCTTTGGGCAGGCTGATCTCTTTGGTTCTCGTGTAAAATTCTTCTATGCAAGTTTTCTCTGAGGAACCATGGCTCAAAAACTCAGAATGATGGCAGAGATGTTCAGTCATCCACATTTGTAGCACCAAGTTACAACCTTCGAAGAAATTCCCCCGGCTTTGCAAGCTGTAAGAGCTCGAAAGATATCGGATACCACCATAGGCACGAGAGTACTGTCATTTTGCGTGAGTAAAGTACTGACGACCCCGGATATCTTCAGATCAATGTTTCCATCTTTCCTCGGAAATACCAGAAGGCCCAAAAACGTTATCATGAAAGCCACCCGTCTGTGCTTGTCCCACTTCTGATGAATACCTTTGTTGCACAGCTTGTTAAATGGATTGTTGAATCCTCCTACATGACCGTATCTATCATATATGAAGCATGGAGTACAAAAACCGGCAGCCAAATCTGGGTTGTGGACCGTCGTGGGCATCTTTAGTGAATCTAGAAACTGATGCACCGTGACAGCCCTTGGGGCGACCAAGTATCTTTGCCTTAATGGAAGTTCAGCAATTCCGATGTATCCAGCCATTTCCTCCAGAGTCGGGGTGAGTTCAAAATCGAAAAAATGGAAAACATTGTGCGCTGGGTCCCAGTAGGTGACCAAAGCTCTTATGATATCTCCCCGAGGCTGGATTTCCAGTAAACCCGTGAGACCTTTCAGATGTTTCTTGACCTCATCTTGCCCCTCAGCACCTAAATCATTCCACCATAGCCGTAACTTGACAGGGATTTTGGTCATTATTGAAAAGTATTTATTTTGCATCGTGCTCATCCTGCACATTTATTAAGGTGACTTTAAGCAAAAATGACTTGACTCAAAAATATTTTGACTATATTTTTTTTTTACAAGGAAGATCAGGTTTTCGAACACGGCCTTTCAGCACTTCGGGGATGAAGATTTTAAGGCTGTGAGGGTCAACCGATTAAAAACTCTAGAAGACGACCGAAAGTGGCCATTTTATGCAAAATTAGCCTTCCGTCGTCCCTTGCGGGAACATTTGGCTATTTTTGACAAAACAAATCACTTGATTTATTTATGACTCTTTAGTGGTAATGAGGACAACATGGGAACATGGCCTCGCAGAGCCTCAGGGACGAGGATTTTAAGGCCATTGGGCAATCTGGTTAGAAAAATAAAAATGACCAATAATGGCCGTTTGTGCAAAGTCAACCTTCCGGCGTCCTTTTGGGAACATTCGGCTATCCTTGACGAAACGGCATCACCCGACTTATTTATGATAAAATTAAAATTCTAACATTTTGGCTATTTTGGAAAGAGGAGGTTGGACCCGATGAGGGTTGCCTACGTATCTCGCACCCTGCGAAAATCAAACCGGCGTAGTTCGGGCCGATCAGGCGTAGAGTAAAAAAACTAAACCCCTTCTGACTACAATCTTTTAAAGAAAAGGAAAAAACTATTTTTCTGGATTTTTATATTTATTTTTTTTTTGTATTTTTGAAAAGAGACTAAGGAAATATTTATGAATTTTAAAACTCTTTTTTTTTTTTAAATTTCGAAAATCTTTTAAAGAGATACTACAAATGAAACAATATTTTTGAATTTTGAATTTTCTCCCCTTTTTTTTACTTTTAAATAAATACCCCTTTTTTATTTTGAAAGTGTTTAAAAGGAAATTTTTTTTTATATGTTTTTTTAATAAATCAAACTAGAAGACAAATTTTGTTTTCATTTTTTTTCTTTTTCTTTTTTTTTTTAAGAAATTTCCGGCGAGGTTTTGACACTACTTGGACATTGATTTTATTTTTCCAAAAATAAGTAATTATCTCCCTACGCTGTTATTTTTTTTTTAAAAGTTTTTTTTTTTAAACCGGTCAGCATGCAGAAATGAAGCAAATAAATGCGCAAAACAAACGAGATGCATTGAGTCCCCTATGTCAAATGCAACATGATGCAAATAAGCGTTCCTACTAGGGATCCGGCATGAGGTTTCGTTATACTAGGTTTATAACCTGGGTATATGTTCTAGACTGTGTACCCGAGCGGACAACTCGAGTCGAGGAGGGGGCTACGTACCGGGGACCCGCGAGATCGTCCGGCTTTGTAACTTGTCCGGCCTCTTTCTTATTTCAAAGTATGACACTAACAGAATAGGGAGTCTCGACCAGCGAGCTTCTCCCCGGAGGTAAGAATAGAAGGGTTTCGGCACAGTTTATATACAGTTCAGATAATATCAAAGCGGTAAAAGACAACATTTAGCACGTTATGCCAAAACATGTAATAAATATCAGATAATAAAGCCAAACATAACAATTATTCTAAGCTCGAATTCTTGAACCCTGAACCAAAGGTTCTGAGTTAAATCCCCAGCAGAGTCGCCAGAGCTGTCACACCTCCTTTTTGCGCGCCCGCCCCGAAGGGTTGAATGCGCGAGGGAGTTTTTCCAATTTAAGTGACAATATTCGAAATGGGATTATTTATTTAATTCAAAGTCGCCACTTGGGAAAGGTTTAGTTTTTGGTGTCCCAAGTCACCGGTTTATCTTGAATCCCGAATCGAGGAAAATATTCGACTTTTCCAAATGAAGTCTGCGAACCAGAAATTCTAAGTAAGGAATTCTGTTGACCCGAGGGAAGGTGTTAGGCACCCTCGAATCCCGTGGTTCTAGCACGGTCGCTTAAATTGTTACAATGGCTAAGTATCTGATTTAAACACATGTTGTGACTTATGTGCTTTTATTGAATCTAAAACCGTTTTTATTATTATCATTTATTTTTATAGAATTGCAAAGTCGTGAAAATGCATCTCGAACCACGTCACAATCAATGCACCCGTAGTTGTTAACACATTTCAACTCCGTTGAGATTTGGATTTGGGTCACATCAATGTGCACCCGAATTTAAGAATGTAATTTAATTAAGTCGCGCCTAAAGAGTCTAACGCTTTATTATCTTTAGGGAAGGCAGTGAAATTCACTAAAAAGGTCCATCCCAAATTTTAAGTATTCAACATATATACACTTATGAGGGCCCCGCAGTTTGTGTCTCTCATTTGGCGAGGCTCGTCTCATTTTTGTGAAGCAGGTAAACCTACGATGGTTACATCTTTATTATGTTCGTCTCTAATGAATGGAGAAAGAAATTACATTCTGAGTAAATTGCATGCTTGGCCGTTTCCGGATTCTTGTTTAATTATCCGATTGGTTGTTTATAAGGTGGGAATTATCTCATGCCTTACTTCAACGAGTGAATACGCTTGTTAATTTGCTAAAGGAGATTGCAAGCAAGACTAATAACATATACTAAACTTACACTAAATGTTCTTCAAGTTTGAATTTAAACTAACTTATTTGGGCTTGATTAATGAAATCGGCTATTTATTAGAAAGCTGCTACAAATTTGATTCGAAACTGCCTAATGGAATTCGGACGTGACAGAGTTAAATTGAATAGTTTAAAGCTAATATTGCATCTGTCCAGGTTAGTAGCAATCCATCTTATACATGCAGAATATAACTAAGAATGAAGTCTAGTTTTTGGTGTACCAATTACTCGTGCATTCCACGAATTACGTAATTACATCACACACACAACTAAACAAGGTAAACCATTGTAAGTCAAGATAATTAAACAAACCCAGTTTTCAATTAAATACAAAACTACCTGCTGTATCTTCCTATCGAGTTACAATCTAAAGATTTGCGCAAATTTACTAACACTTTATAAGACTTATAGGTGCAGCACCAAAGGATTAAAAATTCTTCGCGTCTTTCATTTCAACTCATTGCTAATGTTACATCAATGTGAGATTCGAAAATGTGTACCTGGATGCTGAAATGCAAAGAAGAAAAATGGAAGCAGCAAGTCAGCAACAACTCAGATGACAACAGTGACCACAAATAAAAGCAACGAGCAGCAGCAGTAGCAACAAATAGCAGCAGAACAAATCCAGTGCCAGGGTGCAGCTATAACAAATGGAAAGCAGTAGCAAGAATGAAAGTAGCGAACAGTGGAGTAGAATCAAAATCCCAGATAGACCAAATCCAGAAACAAACCAATGAAACAAACAACCAGTAAACTCAGTTGGGACTTGGAAAAAATCAGTGTTGATTAAACAGGTCCAAATAAGTGAAATCAAGACAACAATGGGAAGAACAGTTTCTAATTTTGTCTGTGTGTTTTCTATCTCTCCTCCTCTATCTCTCTGTGTGTTTTCTTTAACTGTCTCCTGTATATATGCCTCTCTCAATGTGTATCTCTGTATATGCCTGTCTATATCCTGTCCAATCTCCCTATAACTAATGGAAGCTCCCCTTCTTTATAGCTTAGCATCAGGCCATTTACAGTCTGTAAAACCATTCAGATTCCCTCCCATGTGGTCTGCTGTCTTTCCACTTCCAAATAAAATAAAACCCCCTCCCATGACATTCCCCTGACAGTCCTATATTTAGATATGGTTTATTATTTCTGAACTAAATCAGGGTATGGGCAGCCTGAATATGCCCTGACAGCACATGCTGTCAAGTTATTTTAATCTCTAAAAGGCCTTAATGCACATGCTGTCCACAAGTGCACATGCCATCAATTCAGACTGCAGCTACAAACCAATCCTTAAATTTTCCGATTCAAATACACCAACTATAAGTAGCTATACTCAATTCTTAGTTTGATTCAAACAAAGTTTCAGCAGGAAACAAATCAACATGAATCAAATTGTTACCATTCAAACAGCTGAAACTAATCGACGACACATATCGAATCGACTATACTAATTATAACATATACAATCAATAGCCAATGATCGGAATCAAACAGTATTGAACAAAGGGGTTCAGATTGCACTGTCAAAACAAAATGACCCTGGGAACTAATTAATTGACCAATTTCAATTTCAGTCGATTGTACAGTTTACACACATACACATTATCAGTAAATGAAGAAGGACTTGACCAAATACAGAGGTCCGGGCAAGGTGGACAAAACAGTCGACAAAAATTCAAAATAAATCAAACAAAACATTTGGACATATGAACAGACATTCAATTACAACAGACAAGATGAACTAATAAAGAAAAGGAGAACAAAAATTACCTTAAAGCCTTGAAAAATCAGAAAGCCCTAGCTCGGATTTGAATCGACCTTTATTGGGGTTGAACGGACTTTAATCGAAGTGTTCCCAACTGAGGACACTTCGATTAAGGTCTATTAGACCCTAATCTTCATGGTTCAAACGGACACAGATCGGACTCAGGATTTCTAGGGTTCCTAAGGGGCAGATTTGGGATTCAGGTTATCCTGGTTGGATTCGGACCAAACCAAACCTGGTTCGGTTATGAGGGAGGTCAGGGGAGTGCCTGGCATGCATTTGGGGTGGTTTGGTGTAGATCGAGTTTTGGCTCGAATTCAAATGAAGATTCGAGAAGGTGGGGGAGGATTCGAGCTAAGCGGTTGGTGGATTTGGATTCAGGGTGATTGAGTGGTCCTAGGGTGTTAGTCTGGTGGCCGACGGCATTGATGTGGGTTTCAAACGGAAGGGGGCTAAGGCGGCTAGGGTTCTAAACCCAGGTCCGTCTCTGAAATGAGAGAGACAGATGAACAGTGAGGAGGGGGGTCTGGTTCGGGGGGTGCGGGGTGAAGGAGGTAGGCTTTATATACGGAGTGAATGGTTTGATATTGGCCGTTAGATCGGACGAGATTAACGGCCTAGATCCAAGGGTTAATCAAACGGTGTCGTTTGATTTAGCATTGGGGTCGGGGTTGTTCCGAGTAACGGGTCGGGTGTGGGTTTATGGGTGAGTGATCTGGACCGTCAATCTAGTGAGATTAACGGTCTAGATTGAAGATGGTACAACGACGTCGTTTGGACGGTCGTGTGGCCAGCTCAATTGGAACCTGGACTGGATTGGTCATTTGGTTTGGGCTTGTTCCTATTTAATTTGGACTGGCCCAAATCGAAAATCCTTTTCTTCTTTAATCTCTTAATTAAATTGTCAAATAATACTATAAAAACATTAAACAACAATTATCACACAATTAACATTTAATTAAAATAACATCACTTAATGACGAAATAGAATGAAAGATGCATTTTTTGTGATTTTCCTTTTAATAACCGGATTATGGTTCAACTACACACGACATATATTTTTGTATTTTGTTTGATAAAAATAAAAATGGACAAGATCACAAATAACTACCAAAAATGCCACGTAAATTCCAAAAATTGTACAGCAAGATCATTTGCTATTATTTTGATTTCTTTTGGAGTGATTGTCGCGTAAACAAAAATCACGTGCTCACATGATGAAAGGGCCAATACAGCCTAATAAGATGGCTAAGAGTGAACTCAAGCCCGACTTCCTCCGCAAAGAACCTCATCATCAATACTACCTTCCAGAATGATGTGTGAACCTGTGCCAGTGTAGCCCGATATCTCGGCAAAAGTAGAGCACAACTCTATCAAGAGGGCCCAACGTAAAGGGGTACGTGTGTACGTTCATAAACCCCTCTACATGAGCCATGATGCTATCTTCCAGGGAAGGTACCTGCAATACCACCTCTTCTCCATCCGCAGTCTCTCCTCACTGCCTCGAGATGTCCCTCTCCTATTGATGAAATGAACCTCGATGCATACTCCCAATAGCCCTAAACATTGGGGGCCTCTCTAACATAAAGTCCCTCTTCGAGATAAAGCCTCTCGTTGTTAGCTCACAGGACGTCGGCGGCATACCACAAACCGAACGGGAGGCGGAGCCGGAACTCTCCTCTTCTGGGTGAACAGGTTTGGGCGTGGCAGCCATAACTGTGGTAGAACAAAAGAAGAGAAATGAGGACTTAGGCGAAAGCTTCGAATTTAAGAGGTAAAAGAACTTAAGTAAGGAAGAAGAACACTATAAAAAGGTATAGCGGCTCAAAATAGCAAAATCTTCAAAAAGGAAGGAAACAAACTCATATATAGAGCAATGACGGTTGTCCGCCTACTTTATAGGCCAATTAATTCCGACTAGGCCATTATCACTTTCGGGGAGGTGTACCAGCGGGATTACCTCGATCATTTCATGACCGTGTCATATGGTTAACGCTGTCGTACAATGTTCGAGGGATCAAAGACCCCTGCATCAACCTAACCTCAAGATGGTACCCGATCTCAAGGATCTTTGTTACTATAACAATGGGCTCTAAGAAGCTACCTGCATAAACCTAGCCTCGAGATGGTGCCCGATCTCGAGTATCTTTCTAGGTCTGAGTTAGTTTCCGCTCGAGGGTTATTAATAAAGCCTCAGGGCTATTTTCGCCTTCAGATCAATTTAAACGCTCTCTCGGCTACTTTAGCCAAGGGGCCATCCAAGTTCAAGCGTATCCTCATTCAGGGTCTATCTATGACGTCTTAGGGCTGTCTTCATTTTTCGAAGCTAGTTTTTGAGGTCACCCATGTTCAGGTAAACTCTCACTCGGGGACTATTTGAAAAGGCTCGAGGGCTATTTTTATTTCCAGGTGACCAAGCAACTCTGTCTCTCGAGGACTATCAATAGGGCCTAAAAGGGCTAATTTTGTTCTAAAATTCGAGGCTCCACTCTCACTCAATTCGAAGTCGGAGGTTCTGGCGGCCTAAGTTTTTATCAAGTCAATCCGGACATAGTTCGAGGAATGAAAAAGGGTTTCAGGGAACATCATATTAACCAATCAAGAACCAAGGGAATACCTACACCCGGGTCCGGTATTCGGACCGATCGGTAAAGTCACATGCTCAGATTCTTTACAAATGCTGACAAAGGGAAATCCAGCACAAATCAAAGACAAATTGAAGAAACATCTTTGCATTAACAAACCATGATTACAAAATCCCACGAGGGGTCCTTACACAAAAACAAAGAAGCAAAAAAATAACAGCTAAAAGTCTAATCTACTCTCGAAGGTACATCCTCGGAAGCAATATCTGCGAGAACCATTTCCTCTGGGAACCCATTTCGATCTTCCAAACGACGTCTTTGAGAATCTCCTCCGAAGCAGAAAAAGATGAGGATGAGGTTGTAGCCTATCAAAGAGCGAAAGCTTTTAACAGGCAGGGAAATTGTGGCTTGGTGAAAAATTTGGCGAGTATAGGTCTCGCCAGCACTACTATTGGGAAGCCACTTCTTGAGACATTGCACCGGTGTGGGTTGCAAAAGTTAGTAGATAGCACCACCTCACTCCATGAAAAACAAAAGGAGTGAAGCATCACACCAGGTTGAAGTTAAGGGAGATGAGCAGTAGTTCATGGTTCACATATCCTCTAATACAAGGATAATTCGAAGCCTCCCTCTCATTACTTCGGACCAACAACAACAACAAAAAACCAGTACGATCCCATTCAATGGGGGGGGAAGCTCTGAAAAGGAGTCATGGCATAACTGGCAAAACTACTACCATGTGACCTTATGGTCACGGGCTTGAACCATAGAAGTCAGAGTTTGGATGAGGATGAAGAGAAGAAAAGGGTTAAAGGTTGTTGAACAATGGATGGGTGGAATTTTGGTTCAAGTAACCTTCCATTTACAAAAAGGCAGTACCGTAACCGACAGGACGATCAGAACCTTTGAGAAACGTATCGACAGGCGCAATCAATGCTTTTTGGGAAATGGATCGGCGACGATATTATCGCTTTTGATAAAATAAATCTGTGATACATTGAATGCTTCTGGAAAGATGAACCAATGGGACATCTCAGTTATCACCAAAGCTTACGTCATAAGCATGATGTCATCATGAGAGGCTCGAGGAGATCAACGTCAAAATTGTTTCTTATCATTTTAATCTTAGAAACACGGAGACTATCTGTATACGGTTAAAATCAGAGAGCCCAATTTTATGATTATTATTGCATCCCATAGCCCGTCTTCAGAAGGCCCGAGACCTAGTTTGAGGTTCGACCCCGAGGGTTCCCTATGCTCGTCTATGATGAACGTGTGGGAGGCTCCCAAGTCACGTGATTGAAGCCGACCAAGTCCATAAGAATAGTACAAGCCCGTACCGTGACATTAAATGGTTGTACCAGCCGTATATCTTTGTAATAAATGCATATGTACTATGTTGGGATCCCCCCTCCTATATAAAGAGGACCTTTTTTATTTTTTTCACACATGATATAAAACACACAACATTGAATACAAGAACATTCTCTGCTCTTTAACTTAAACACATTCTCCCTTGATTCTATTAATTACATTTATTGCTTACAGTTATTGTGTTTCATTAATTGTTCTTCATTTATTACTCATTATTGATTATAAAGATCTCTTATCAAAGCTCTCAAAACTGTTAGTCCTTCATCGACCGGGCACAGCCTAACGCTTAGCTCGACCTCGAGGCCCCGTATAGGCCAGCTCGAGGCCCCGATTCCCAGCCACTCGGTTCGCTTGACACACTGCCTTCAAGCTCTTATCTTATTTTTTAGTCTCACACTTAGCATCTACTGCCTAACAACTAGCATAAAAAGAAATCACGTATTTTTAGAACCACAAAATCAAATCTAATTGTAATTACCATTTTCACGGTAAACAAGGTTCAATTGTAACCCCAAAATCGGGTATAGATGCAAAAGCTGTTAAAAAATAATATTGTTGTAAAAAATTGAATGATTATGGAGAATAAAAGGTTTAGCTTGAGGCGTGTCAAAGACACTGTCCTTAAGGATATTTTGCCCACACCGAGATGAATAATATTAGGAGTATCCCCCAGGATTCAACAAGCTCTTCTAGTATAACTAGGAGCAGAAATAACAAAGATTAAGAAGAAAACCCAGCACAAAAGAAAAGGGAAGAAAAATTTTAACTTTGTTTTTTCCACTCATCTCTAAATATGAAAACCAACAAAGTATATATAGTCAGAAAAACTTCACAATCTAATTGAAGAATACGTTAAATCCCAAAAATAAGCCATAAAGGCTTTTCTGTTACAAAAATAAGTCATAAAGGCCTCTGTTATAAAAGTAAGCATTAAAGCCTTCTGTTACAAAAGTAAGTTTCAAAAAAATGTTCTTTCAAATGGTGAACTCAAATTTCAAAGCTACTGAACGTTTCTTTCAACAAGTAACGTTCTTAATCCATAAGAACAATACGTTAACAGTTGATAATAACGTATAATAATTAGTCTCAAAAAGAATATTTAAATTGATGTCTAGGTTCATTCTTTTAATGAGTCTTTGTATGATCAATCAATTTGAATATATTTTAATGTGTGTAAAAGTAAATTAGAATAACTTTGAATATAATATTTATTAACATTAAATGACTATCAAAATCAGTTATTTTTTTATATCTTTGAATCTGATCAAATATGATCTTAGATGACCGTTTCTTAATATTGATTTAGAAATCATTTCTTAGACCATTTCTTTACGTTGACATCAGTTGGCATTTGACTCCTTAATAGAGTTAAATGTCTTTTATGATTGTCTTTTGGCTTTTGTAACAGAAAATAGATTTTTTATCATATGAGTATTTTAGTTTTTGGACTATATAAGTCTTTTGTGTGGTCACTTTGAAAAAGTGTGAAAATAGTAAAAACTTTTTTTCTTCTTTCTTTTATGCTGAGCTTTCTTCTCATAAATCTTTGTTGTTTCTGCTCCTAGTTATACTAGAAGAGCTTGAAGAATCCTGGGGGATACGCCTTATATCATTTATCTCAGTGTGGGCGAAATATCCTTAAGGACAGTGTCTTTAAAACGCCTCAAGCTAAACCTTTTATTCTCTATAATCATCCAATCTTTTACAACAATCTTAAGGATATTTACATATAATTATTATGGAGAATAACGCTGCTAATGTTGTTGTTGATGCCACTACATCTGCTGCACCAACTGTTTTTGTTGTTGTTTCATCACCAATTACCTATGCCATATCTTTTTCCAATGTTTCAAAAATTGTGATTTTTTGGTGGAGATAATTTTAACCGCAAGCACGCTGTTGTTGACAAAGGAAAAGAAATTGCTACTAGAAGCAGTCTTGTGGAGGACAACAACCGTCAGAGAAAATCAAGTAACATGTATGATAAAAGAAATGGTTATAAGCCCAAAACCAACAATCAAACCTTAAAGGAAAAATGTAACTGCTTTGTGTGTAGCAAACCTGGCTACTATGTTGCTCAATGCCGAAAAAGGGTTGGGAATGACAATCTCACTAAGGCTAAAGTAAATTTGACTGAAGCCAAAGTGGATGATATAATTTTTGCGGTTGTTTCCCAAGTGAACCTTGTGGTCAATGTGAAAGATTGGGTGTTAGATTCTAGTGCCACTAGGCACATAGGTGCTAACAAAAAAGACTTTGTGTCTTATACCCAAGTTGAAGAGGGAGAAGAAGTTGTCTATATTGGTGATTCCGGAACTACTCAAGTTCTTGGAAAAGGCAAAGTTCTTCTCAAACTCACATCTGGCAAAACTTTGGCATTGAATGACGTGTTGTATGTTCCTAGTATCCGATCCAATTTGGTCTCTTTGATATTATTAGGAAAAGTGGGGGTGAAGGTTTCTTTTGAATCTGATAAGGTCGTGTTGACCAAGAATAATAATTTTGTTGGCAAGAATTATTATAACCATGGATTATTTGTACTCAATGTTATGAATGAAAATGCTAGTACTTCTACTTACTTGATTGATTCTTTTAATTTATAGCATGCTAGATTATGACATGTTAGTTTATCTTATATTAAGAAAATGCATTCCGAACGTCTTATTTCAAATATTAATTATTCAAATATTGATAAGTGTGAAGTTTGTGCCGAAACTAAACAAACTAAGAAATCATGTGCTTCAGTATTTAGAGAATCCGAATTATTAAGTTTAATCCATACTGATTTAGGAGACTTGAAAACAATACTATTGTTGAAACAAAAAATGCTGAATTTTTTGAAAATATTTTTCATTTAAAATTTAAGAAACTTTCTGATGCTCATATTATTCCAAGTGATAATATTTCACATGTTTCAATTATTCAAAATGATATTGAAAGTGAGGATTTAAGAAGAAGCAAAGGACCAAGGAAAGAAAAGTCTTTTGATAATGATTTTCATACTTATCTTGTGGATAATGATCCTTTAACATATTCTGAGGTTATTTCTTCATCTGATGCCTCATTTTCGAAAGAAGCTATTGAAGTAGAATTAAATTCAATTTTACAAAATAAAACTTGGATTTTAGTTGATTTACCTCCGGGAGCTAAACCCATTAGTTGTAAATGGATTTTAAGAAGAAACTCAATCCGGATGGTTCCATTGATAAATATAAAGCTAGACTTATTGCAAAGGTTTTACCCAAAAGCAAAATATTGATTAATTTGATACTTATGCTCCTGTAACTATAATTTCCTCAATTCGTGTTTTACTTGTCTTGGCTTCTATTTATAAACTTTGTATTCACCAAATGGATGTTAAAACTGCTTTTTTAAATGGTGATTTGGAAGAGAAAATTTACATGGAACAGCCTGAGGGTTGTATAGTGTCTGGCCAAGAAAACAAAGTATGTAAATTGCTAAAATCTTTGTATGGGCTAAAGCAAACACCTAAACAGTGGCATGAAAAATTTGATCAAGTATTAATTAGTGATGGTTTTTCATCAATTGAAGTAGATAAATGTGTTTATACAAAATGTGTAGATGGTACATGTGTTATTATTTGCCTTTATGTGGATGACATGCTTATTTTTAGTTCTAGCCTTGATTTGATACATAAAACCAAATTTTTCTTGTCTTCTAATTTTGAGATGAAAGACATGGGAGAAACTAGTGTTATTTTAGGCATGAAAATTATAAGAGATGGCAATAGTTTAATGTTGACTCAAGAACATTATGTTGAAAGAATTCTTAAAAAAATTTATAATTTTGATGTGATACTTGTAAGCACTCCTTATGATGCTAGTAGTCAATTAAAAAAGAATAAGGGAGATATTGTAGATCAAAATAAATATGCTCAAATTATTGGTACCCTAATGCATTTGATGAATTTTACTAGACCTGATATTGCATATGTTGTGTGTAGATTGAGTAGATATACTCAAAACTCGAGTCATGATCATTGGAATGCATTAGTAAGAGTAACAAAATATTTGAGAGGTACCATGAACTATGGTATTAAATATAGTGGATTTCCCACTGTACTAGAAGGATACAGTGATGCTAACTGGATCTCTGATTCAGATGAGACAAAATCCACTAGTGGTTATGTGTTCACCCTCGGTGGGGGTGTTGTGGCATGGAAATCAGCTAAACAAACAATAATAGCTATATCTACCATGGAATCTGAGTTTGTGGCATTGGAATTGGCTGGAAATAAGGTCGAGTGGTTAAAGAACCTTTTGGCAAGTATTCCACTAGGAATAAAATCGACACCTTCTGTGTCGATGCATTGTGATTGCCAAGCTGCAATAGTCATTGCTAAAAATAAATCCTTTAATAGGAAGAGTAGACATATCCGATTGAGACATAATGTAATAAAATAGTTGCTGAGAGATGGAATTATTTCCATAGATTATGTGAAGTCAGAAGTGAATTTGGCCGATCCTCTGACTAAACCTTTGGGAAGAAAATTAATATCTGAAACATCGAGGGGAATAGGACTTTTGTCAATTTGAGTTTTATCAACTATGATGGTAACCCAACCTATGTGATTGGAGATCCCATGAAGTAGGTTCATATGTGTAATAACAAGTCATTAGTTGATCAAACGTGCACTATTAAATTATATCCGTTCCTATGATGTGTGTATATATAGTGCAAGACTGCAAGGAATGGGAGGCTGAGTTATTAAACTCTTAATCTAATCCATAGCCTAATTTTTGGTGGTGTATTGCGCTGCAGAATACACTTGATGGATGGACCTATATGAGTGTGGAGTGAGGCCACTCCTATGAAATTTGTGGCAAAATTTCTAGAACACTCATGAAAATCAGGCGCGCGCATGGCCTATTAGCGTAAAACCGTGACAAACAACAAACTGTGTGCGGGTATAATGTGATAGGTAAGACACTAAACTTACAAAAGAATTCTTGGTTCATAGAAGTTCTAAACTTCACCAATTGTTCTGTAAGTTTAATCTTATTTTATCTAGGTCTGGTTCATAGTCCAAGAGACACCAGATTCGATGCATTATGCTCATTTGTGAAAACCCAGCGAAATTTTTTATTTTTCATTATAATATTCTTTTTGAGCTATGTGGGAATTGTTAAAAAAAATATTTTTAACATCTCAAAAAGAATATTTAAATTAATGTTGAGGTTCATCCTTTTAATGAGTCTTTGTATGACCAATCAATTTGAATATATTTTAGTGTGTGTAAAAGTAAATTAGAATAACTTTGAATATAATATTTATTAACATTAATTGGCTATCAAAATCAGTTATTTGTTTTATATCTTTGAATCTGATCAAATATGATCTTAGATGATCGTTTCTTAACATTGATTTAGAAATCATTTCTTAGACCATTTCTTTACGTTGACATCAGTTGGCATTTGACTCCTTAATAGAGTTAAATGTCTTTCATGATTGTCTTTTGGCTTTTGTAATAGAAAAGCAACGTTAAAAATTTTGATGAGCCTTTATGGCTTAGAATTTTTATCAGATGGGTATTTTAGTTTTTGGAATATATAAGTCCTTTGTGTGGTCACTTTGAAAAGTGTGAAAATAGTAAAAACTTTTTTTCTTCTTTCTTTTGTACTAGGTTTTCTTTTTATAAATCTTTGTTGTTTCTGCTCCTGATTATACTATAAGAGCTTGTTGAATCCTGGGGGATACGCCTAATATTATTCATCTCGGTATAGGTGAAATATCCTTAAGGACAATGTCTTTGACACACCTCAAGCTAAACCTTTTATTCTCCATAATCATCCAATTTTTTACAACAAAAGCCCCTCCGTTTCCATTACAAATGTGGTAATTTTTTGCACTATTTCGGTTGTGGACTCACTAAAGAGCTGAAAATATATGGGACAAAAACACAAAATAAGGACAAAGGAAGACATGAGTCTAGATCAATCTGAGTCTATGATGGGGACTGATCACCGAAACCCTAGCCATCCAGCAACATCCCACCAAGGCACTGCAGACATGCTCAGAATACTAGTTTGTACGACATATAGCCAAGACAACCATGCATATTTTCCTATTTGGTTAACACCTCCATGTGACTTGCTTCTCCCTATCTTGCACTCTAATACATAACCATTGTACTATATATTCCGTATTTTAAATTTACTGGCATGACTAATTCAAATTCATGTTCGTCAAATTAATTACTAAAGGAGATAAAACGTTCATGCCAAAAAAATTCCATTTATAGGGCCTTAGCACCAGTGATCGACGAAGACACTCATTAGTTTTGAGGTGTCATCTGACAAACTAGCTAGGTCAAGTTTTTTTTCCTCTCTATCAAGTTTGGTATAATTATTTAGATTTGATCTTACTATCTTAAATAGTGTGTGTTTTTCTGGAAAAATGTGAGTAACAATTAAATGTGGTTTGTGGCTTTAAAAAGATATGTGATTTATTCCAATATTAGTGAATATACAAGTAATATTCGGTTTAAGTAAGAAGAATTGATGAACCAAACCAGTGTTGTTAGAGCAACGGGGACCTCGAGCTCGATTATCTCAGGAGCCTCGAGGTCAATTAAGAGCAAATAAAGTATGAACAGTAAATTAAAAACAATAAAGCTGAAGAACAATTGTGGAGCACGGTAAACGAGAAAAGCAGAGTAGAACGTTCTATTGCAGTGAATGAGATGATTTTTACAAATGATTGTGGTCCCTTTATATAGGAGGGGAGAATCTTAATATGGTACATTCCCAATTATGGTAAAGAATTCTATTGGTACACCTGTATAACAACCTAGTACGGACCCATACTATTTCGTACAAATCATATCCCTTAATTTATGCTCTGATCCACGTGTCCTTGAGAAATTCCCGCTCTTTCTTGAGTGTCATCGAAATTGTACTGTCCTCGAGGCAGATCATGACGGGTCTTCGATTTTCTTCTCGAGATGCGCATATCCCGGCCAGACTCGTTTCTTACTTCGAGCTTCCGAACTCGAGCTCGGGGTATGATCAAGTCTTCTAAATCGCGGCTCTCCGATTTAAACCGTATATAGTGTGTTCATGTTTGGATTTTAATTTTCAATTGAAAAAAAGTCAAAGATTTGTGAGCAAAAATTATTACTAGCTTGTTTAAAATACTCAAAGAAGTTTTTTAATATACTAATAAAGTTCAGTATTTGCAAATATTGATTGCTAAATCAACACTTGCTAATTCTTAACTTCGATATTTGAAAATACTAAAGTTCAGTATTTGTGCAAATTGAAGTATTTGTAGCTTACCAATTCTAAAATTACTAACACATACAGAAAGGCCTGAGTACGATACATGAGCAGAGGCGGAAATTATAGTACTAGTAGGTAGGGGTTCGGATGTACGGATTAAGTAGGTTTTGCTTCGATGATACTGTATATTTATATTAGAAAAATCCACTAATACATAAAAATAATTAATTACGAACTCAACTCAGTAATCAAAACAAATTATGAATTCAGCGACAAATTTAAAAATTATAAATTTCAAATTTTGACACTGCTTCTATCCACGAGTGATCGTACTAGGAAAGTATAACTTGTCATCGTAATGCCTCCTCGGTCAGTGACTATGATTTGGCAAAATTGGACACTTAAGTAGTTGAAAGATATACACAAATGGAACTTTACGGAGAATTTAGCATTCTAGTGACTGCAATCATGAGTTCCATTATTAATAAAGTTCTTAATTAACCTGCTGTCGTGGGAATCATTCATTTATTTATCTCATTTTTTTATTGTAACGGTGTTCTGATTAACTTGTGTATACATCAACTTTTGTTATTTTTTAATATAGGTATCAAATAACTTTGTCAATCCTTTCCGAAAATGGAACTTTACGGAGAAATTAGCATTGTGGTGAAAACAATCATGAATTCCATTATTGGAAGAAAAAAATTCTGAATAGGAATTAATAACCTGCTGGTGTATGGGAATTGTTCATTCATTTATTACATTTTTAATACTAGTAATTAATGGTGTCTGAATTAGCTTGCATATTCTTTGACTCGATCTCTTATCCCCACACTGTTATAAGTATCAAGTAGCTTGCATAATTGTGGTTCAATTGAATTCCCTCCAACGGGGCTAAATTGAATTCCTTTCGTCGGAAAATAAAATTAAGTATTTTTGTATTTATGTGAGCAGTTGAATTCGCTTAATAGTTAAGTGTATTCATTCACTGTGTAAAGTTTACAATTTCTGAATTTTTTGTAAAAATTTCTGACTTCGTCTTTGGAATATATAGTACTACTGTTTATGCATGCACCAAAGCCAAATAAACAAACGTAATGTGACATAATCTTAGCCATCCAAAACGAGACATTAATTGGCTACAATTAATAATGACTGAATATGATTAAATCATCTCGTATTTTTCTTAAACTCATACCAGAGTAATTCACCCATCAAAAAGATAAGTGCCAGAGGGGTTACCTAGGAGAAGATATTGAACTATATTTTATTTTTGTACATTCAAAATTTGAAATTTACTGATCGGATTAACTCGAATTCACACTGAGTGGCCCCAGTAAGAAGTAAAGAGAGCCTAATTTACAAAAATAGCCAATTTTGTAACCTTGTATTTTCAAATTGGCCACTTTTTAATTAGATCAACGGTCTTAAGTTCAAAAGTGTGTACCTAATTTGAAGTTTGAAATTCAGTACCATATGTCTAATTTTAAAAATGTGCCCAACTTACACAAACAAGATTACAAAATTGGCCACATTATAAAGCGCTCTTTACCAAGAAATTCTCCATTTCTTAAGACACTGAATTAGATCTTGGCAAGGAAGAAGACATATTGATGAACTGAATACAATCATCAATTGCCTCAGCCCTATGAGAATCAATATTTGGAATAACCAATGATTTAGAAATTGCTGTTTTTTCTGAGGAATTAGTAACTTTCCTACAACTTCTCCTACTTCCCCTTGAAGACATCATCTTCACAACCGCAACCATCTTTCCTCCAATGTGTTTGAAAAGTTTAATAGGAGATAATTCTGATCTATTTGGCATCTTGAAGCTGCAAGTTGTTGTGGTACCTTTTGCTTTATTAGTAGTACCATCAACACTTTTTGTAGAGTTTTGCTTTTGAAACATGCTTGTTTTTGCATTCTTGGTCATGTCTAGCTTCACACATCCTCCTTCACAACCTCTTGCCGACATCTCGAAATCCAAATCAAAGATAATTTAACGTGCGTATAAATACGTGCAAGTTGATCCAGACACCACTATAATAAAACGAAGATAACTTAGTGTAAGTGGTGGGAAGAGTGATACTTAGGAGGTTTAAAGGTGGAGAGGATTAGTGTTAGAATTTGGAATGAAGAAAGAGGGTGAACATGTTTTGTGCTTATATAGAAAACATAGTGTAGAGAAAATAATGATGAAAATTGATGGAACAAAAAGGCTATTAGTTAGGCCAAGGCTTTCACATTTTGGTGCATGTATAGGGCAAAACATACTATGGACAATGTTAGTGAATGTGAAAGTGACTTCTTACAACAGTGAAAGACAACTACATTAAGAGACTGCACAAAATTCTTCACCACCCTATAGCTCCAAAATTTTGATATATGTCAAACCTCATACCCTATCGAAAATACTTGCTCGCATCAAATGTTTATACCAAATCAAGTCATTCAATATTACTGGAGTCACAAGTTTAAGTTATAATACATATTATTTAACCACACGGTGCGTCTAGTTATAAAAGTTTATACACAAGATACAATTTTTACATAGATTCGGTGTAATATCGGATGCAAGTAAATTTTTTTAACACAAAAGCGTCTTTTTTTTTTATTATTTTAAAGTTTTGTGAAGGGGTAGATCCATAAGAAAAAATGCCAATTTCCTTCTAGTTCCATCTCTTTATTCACCAAAATTTACTCCTTTCTTTTTCTTCTGCCTTTTTGTCTCTTGTTAAAAAGAAAGTGAATTGACAGACAAGATGCTAATGGTTGCCATAAAATCTTGATATATCCCTATCACTATTAACCATCATAGAGAAAATGGAGTTCAACATCGATATACAGATTGGATACTCAAGTGTGACTTAGCTATCAATTTAATGAGATGACAATCATAGGAGATCAAGGTTCAATTACCATTTGAGACAAAAATATTAAGTAATTTCTTTCCGTTTATCTTGAACTTGGTGGCTTGAGTTATTTCGTAACCTATGCTTATGGAACCTTGTAAAATAGTTAAGGTGTGCCTGGACAATGCCGTTGTTAGAAAATAAAAGGCATATGTATACATCGTAACCGTGGTAAGGAAAAAAAGGACAACCCGGTATACTAAGCTATCGCTATGCGTAAGATTTGCGGAAAAAATCGGACCATAAGGGCCTATCGTACGTAGCTTTAGCCTGCATTTCTGCAACAGTGACAAGGATGTTATTATGATATTAGAGCAATCGTGAATGAAATTTTTGTATACCTTTTAGATCTTTTAAAGTTGTAAAATATGAGAAAGAATAGATTTGTCTAATTAGATTTTAGAGTCATCATTAAAGATTCTACCACCAAATTTCCAACTAATTGAAAAATTAAAATACAACTGCTAGCAGCGGCTAGTGTTGTAGCCTTTAAGTGGTAGGCACAACGGAGCACCATGGCCGTAATGTAAACAAATGCAAGAAAAGCTTGGTCTAATCCATCTAATATCCTTACAAAACTGAATCTTACAATTAAATATATACTGATAAAAGTGATGTGAAATGGTGCCATGGGGTCAATTAGATAAGGAAACTTGGTGGAAAAAGATATACTCAATAAAAATGGAAAAAGGGCACCAAAAAAGAGACAGAAAGAATGAAGCTTCAATCAAAGAAAGGATCATCATGGCAGCAAAAAATCCTGTTTTAATGAGATTCACTTTCCAAATATTCAATTGATGAATAAATGGCAAGTAGGGGGACTATATGTATTGGAAAAAAATCAAGTTAACATTTGGAATTAATTATGTGCTGATACGTCAAGACACGTGGATCAATAAAAGAATGACAGTTGGCAAAGAATAGTTAAAGAGACACGAGCCTTAACAGGCACGGGCAAAGATTCAAGAAAACAGGAAGGAGCGGTTACTCGGACCTTTTGGTGATTTGAAGAGACATCGGAAGAATGAACCTAGAGAGCAAAAAGTATAGATATGTATTATCCATAATTAATGGCATCAATGATGGAAACCGTTATAGAATCTTCACGAAACAGTTACGATTGTCAATTATAACGTTACATTAAATATCTCTAATTGCTCATAATGACTATGTTATGAGAGGAAAGAAACGTATTACTTAGAATAGCTATAAAAGGAGAGAAATAACATTTGTAAGGACACAAAATATTATTGGAATACACTGATTTACTTTGCTTTCTTTTACTTATTCAGTTATCGACTAAATCAATTCTTCTTATTTATTTTATATTTGATTATCAGTAACCCGAGTTCTTTTAAAAGTAAGCTTTGACCGAAATTCCCATTTTCTGGTTAAACAAATTGGTTCCGTTACTGGGAATCTGATAATCTTCTGCTTTCCAAATCGATTCTTTATCGAAAACAATCATGTCGAATGTCAATGACAATAACCAACAAAATTTACCACTCCAAGGAGATCCACAACATCAGCTGAACCAACAAGGTGACCGAACTCCACTCCCTTTGCCATAACATTCTCCTCGACAATCACGAGAGGGGATTCCTGACAGATCTGAATCAAATGAAAATGATCAAGCTATCGATGAAGCTTTGAAAAAATTAATCGCTCAACAGGTCAGCAATGCTCTTCAGGCTTTTACCAACCAGTTGCCGGTTGTACCGCCAACACCAACTCCAAACAACAACACCCTAGAAAATCATCGCTCAGGACTCGTTAATTCAGGCAGTGGCGGAGCTCCCAGCGAATCTCGTGATGGAGAGCCAGGTAATCCAGTTAATTTTGATTTACAAAATTTAGTACTAACTTTGCAAAAACAGCTCAAGGAGCAAAGCGACCGTATAGAGCAAATACCTGGAGTGCCGCCTGTGATCAAGGGAATAGATATGGACAAATATTCACAACAACCCTGAAAGCCAAGTGCTGCTCCTCTACCAATTTCGAAGAAATTCAAGATACCCGATATTCCGAAATATGATCGAACAACTGATCCATGGGATCACGTAACTACATTCACAACCGGTATAAAGGGTAACGACTTGACCGAGCAAGAAATTGAATCAGTATTGGTCAAGAAATTCGGAGAAACACTCACTAAGGGTAAGTTTAAGACGAGTTGAAACTGAAAAAAGGTCCGGGAAAATAGGTACGAGCCTTACATGGGACCAGCAGGAAGGACTCGTGTTCAAAACAAGAAAATCCAAGGTACGATCATAGATCAAGAGATAGAGAGTCAGGTTCATCATCAAGGTTCGAAAAAAAACGAAACACGCGAGAGACGCGAGATGATGACAGAAGCTCGAAGGTAAAGATCGGCGGTTACAATTTTAATGTTAGCACATTCGAATTGGTGGCTATTTTAAGGAGCATGGGAGACAAGGTA
The DNA here is from genome assembly GCF_000715075.1 of Nicotiana tabacum. NCBI lineage: Eukaryota > Viridiplantae > Streptophyta > Magnoliopsida > Solanales > Solanaceae > Nicotiana > Nicotiana tabacum. The sequence continues at coordinate 11,125,548 of NC_134082.1, forward strand.
CGGTGGCCAAAGGAAATAAGATCAAACCCGAACAGGCAAAATCTAGATTTTTTATGCGAGTTTCACAACGATCAGGTCACAAAACGGCAGATTGTAGATTACTGCAAGGTAAAGTTTAACATTTATTAAAACAAAGATATTTAACTGAATTATTTAGTAAAAAGGGAAAGTAAGCATATATGAAGAATAGGCAGGAGCCCCAAAACCTCCTTCACCAAAAAGGACGGTTGATGTCATAAGTGGATGAGAAGATATTAATGGCGTAACATACACGGCAACTAAGAAAGTGTCAAAAATAACAGTTACACACGGGAAACGAGTTCGACAAGTTCTGGAAGAAGATAGTATTACATTTGATGATGCAAATGCAGATGGCGTGGTAATCCCACATAATAATGCACTGGTAATATCTTTACTTGTACATGACACTAATGTAAAACGAGTTTTGATTGATCCAGGTAGTTCCGTGAATATTATTCTGTTAAGAGTGGTAAACGAGATGTAAGCTGATGATAAGCTAATACCCAAGGCACATACCTTGTCTGGTTTTGACAACTCGAGTATCGTAACAAAAGGGGAGATAATACTCACCACATTCGCAGAAGGAGTGGTCAAAGATACGAAGTTTCAGGTGGTAGAAATGGATATGCCCTACAATATGATTCTTGGCAGACCATGGATTCATGAAATGGACGTTGTTCCATCTACCTTAAATCAAGTTATCAAATTCCCATCACAATAGGGGATACGGCAAATCCGTGGAGACCAACAAGCTTCACAGAACATTAGTTCTGTGGCAGATTCGAACGCAAAAAGTGACAAAAACAGCAACTATAGAATGCAGTTGAGGATGCATCGACATGAACCTCAACTGAAGATGGGCAAACAGATGTAGATTTGAAGCCCGATACTATTCAGGAACTAGAGAAAAATGAAAATATCAAAACAACGATCAAGGAAATGGAGGCTGTGGTGCTATTTGTATATTGGCCAGACAGAAAAGTTTATATTGGACCAACCTCAGCCCGGAAATGAAACTTAAGTTGATTGAATTTTTAAAGGCTAACACAGATTGTTTTGCTTGGTCCCATTCAGATATGACAGGTATACCACCGGAGGTAATGACTCACAAATTAAATGAAGATCCATCGTACCCGCCTGTCAAACAAAAGAAAAGGAAGCAAGGCTCCTTCAAGGACTAGGTGATTCAAGATGAGGTGCAAAAATTTTTAAAAATTGGGTCTATCCGCGAGGTAAAGTATCTAGATTGGTTGACTAATATTGTTGTAGTACCTAAAGAATGGTAAGTGGTGGGTTTGTGTAGATTACACTGATCTAAATAAAGCTTGCCCTAAAGATTCTTTTCTATTACCACATATAGATCAACTAATTGATGATACTGCAGGGCATAAATTGTTAAGTTTTTTAGATGCCTATTCAGGATATAATCAGATTAAAATGGATTCTCTAGATGAAGAAAAGACTTCCTTCATCACAGACAGGGGGACTTACCTTTACAAAGCCATGCAATTCGGTTTAAAGAATGATGGGGCCACATATCAAAGGCTGGTGACAAAAATGTTCCAAGAACACTTGGGCAAAACCATGGAAGTGTATATAGATGATATGTTGGTTAAATCACAACAAACAGGAGACCACATTCAACACCTGACTGAACATTTCAGATTCTTTGCAAATTTAATATGAAGTTAAATCCTCAGAAATGTGCATTTGGCGTCTCATCAGGTAAGTTCTTGGGATTTCTTGTTTCTAACCGTGACATTGAATTAAATCCTGCGCAGATTAAAGCTATTGAAGAAATTTCGGATATACTCACGAGCAAAAAAGAAGTACAAAGGCTGACAGGAAGAATAACAGCCCTAGGCAGGTTTATTTCCAAGTCATTAGAAAAGTGCTTCAAATTCTTTTCAGCTTTAAAGAAGCAAAACCAATTTGAATGGTCTGAAGAGTGTCAACAAGCGCTTAAAAATTTAAAGGTGTACCTGTCAAATCCACCACTGCTAGCTAAACCAAAAGATGGGGAGAAATTGTTTGTATACCTTGCAGTTTCAGAAGTGGCAGTAAGTGCCGTATTAGTTCGAGAAGACCAAGGTAAGCAATCACCGATTTATTATGTTAGCAAATCTTTGCTCGATGCTGAGACTCGATATCCTCATTTAGAGAAACTTGCATTAGCTTTGACTATGGCATCTAGAAAATTAAGACCTTATTTTCAATGTCATCCTATTTCCATGATAACTGCCTACCCCTTACGTAATATATTGCATAAACAAGATTTATCGGGTAGATTAGCCAAATGGGCTATAGAACTAAGTGAATATGACATTACATATCAACCTAGAATTGCAATAAAGTCCCAGGTTTTAGCAGATTTCGTGGCAGATTTTAGCCAAGGGATACATTTAGAAGCAGAAAAACAACTGCAGATATTTAACGGATCTAAGCCAGGTACATGGACCTTATTTACTGACGGTTCGTCTAATGTAAAAGGAGCAGGTCTGGGCATTGTCCCAGTACCACCTACGGGTGAAACCATAAGACAAGCAATAAAGTGTCATCCAATCACCAATAATGAGGCAGAATATGAAGTTGTGATTGCAGGTTTAGAGTTGGCACGAGAGCTCGGAATAGAGTAGATAATAATTAAAAGCGACTCACAGCTTGTTGTTGACCAGATGCAGGGGACTTATACAGCCAGAGAGGCGAGGGTGCAGCAGTACCTGGAGAAGGCACGAGATTTGGTCAGGCAATTTCAAATTTGGAAAGTCATGCAAATACCAAGGGAAGAAAATGCTGAGGCAGACGCTCTAGCTAATCTTGCGTCTGCTGCAGAAGTAACAAATGAAGAAAATGCTTCCGTGTTTCATTTGTTTCATTCAGTACTTGATCAAGACAAAAATGAGGTAAATTACAATAATCTAACTTGGGATTGGAGGAACGAGATTGTCAATTTTTTGCAGTATGGAATTTTACCTGAAGATAAGAAAAAGGCTCAAGCACTTCGCAAAAAGTTGCTCGCTACTGTTTAAATCAAGGCAATCTTTATCGTAAAATGTTCGGTGTTCCTCTAGCAATATGCCTCGGGCCTTCTCAAATGGAATACATGATGGGAGAAATACACGAGGAAAATTGTGGAAATCATGCAGGAGGAAGATCTTTGGTAAAAACTATGATTAGAGCCGGCTATTATTGGCCGAAAATGGAAGAAGACGCGGAAAATATTGTGGCAAAATGTGACAAGTGCCAAAGATATGGTAATAACATGCATCGACCAGCTGAATTATTACATCCGGTCATTGCACTATGGCCTTTTATGAAGTGGGGGATGGATGTCGTAGGTCCATTACCACAAGCCAAAGGGAAGGTAAGATTTATATTAGTGCTCACTAACTATTTTACTAAGTGGATAGAAGCGGGAGCTTTCAAACAGGTACGAGAAAAAGAGGTCAGAGATTTTATATGGCGGAACATCATATGCCGATTCAGGGTACCGAAGAAAATCGTATGTGATAACTTCCCACAATTTATAGGTGAACAAATCATAGAATTTTTCCAAAGTTGGCAAATTAAAAGGATTACCTCAACACCTTACTATCTGGTGGGTAATGGACAAGCTGAATCAACAAATTAGTTTCGTTGCCGGGAACCAATTTGAAGTCATTATCAACAACTTGAAGAAAAAGCTGGAAGAGTCTAAAGGCAATTGGCTAGAGGTACTGTCTGGAGTCTTGTGGGCTTATCGAACAAGGGAAACTCCGGTTTTACTTGTATACGGGGCTGAAACTTTAATTCCAGTCGAGATAAGGTAACCAAGCACGAGATATACTCAAGCTTCAGAAGAATCGAACGAAGAAGAGATGTGGATAAACCTGGATTTACTTGAAGAAATGAGGGAAACTGCATTAATAAGGATGGCAGCACAAAAACAAGCTATTAAGCGGTATTACAATCGGAAAGCTCATCTCAGATACTTTAAGATTGGGGACTATATACTCAAGAAAGTTTTCCAATCCACAAAGGCAACCAATGAAGGAAAGTTAAGTCCAACTTGGGAAGGGCCTTATAAGGTTCATGGTATCGCAGGAAAAGGAGCATACGAGCTTGTAACATTGGATGGCAAGATTCTACCTTCAAATTGGAATACTGTTCATCTAAAGAGATACTACTTCTAAGGAAAAGAAATATCCAAGGGCAGGTATCCTCACTAACGATTTTTATTTTTGACTTATTAAAATTTTACTAACGATTTTAGATGATAGGCAGAAAGCTAGCCTACACTAAATGATGAATTACGACCCAAAAGACATGTGGAAAGAACATAATTTCCGGTCTAGGGTTACAACTATTCTAATAGAAATTTGAATGGGTTAAGCAGTCTTCATCTAAAATCGTACCTCCGAGTCCCGTATGTTTTCCTTTTTAGGAAAAGGACCGCATGGAAGGAATATTCAAGTGCTCGAAATTTCATACTTCAAAGCTCACACACTCGGGGGACTATATAATATACATATGATATATGTATAAAGAAGACTGAAAATAATTAAATTTCAAGTCAAACCTAAAAGTCTACTCATCAAATATCAAGTTCAGAGCAAAGTAACACGCCAATAACAAAAGCCTGATCAAAAAACCTGTGAACAATACATTCGTGGATATAGATTTCAAAATCTTACGATGTTTAGGTTAAAGGTAGTATTTAGCCATGGGTCATAAAGAAATCCTTGGATTTTCTTTCTTTTTTGCAAATCTTTTGTAAAGAAAAAGTTATGGAAGAGTAATGGAAGATATTTAAATGCATGTAAAATGTCACTTACACTTGACAAAGTTCGAATGAAAACTTTATCAAAGTTGTTTCAAGAAATATGTGTGTTCCTGTTTCTTCTTTCGTATGTTTACACCATTATGCAATTGAGACGTCTTCTTCAATAAGTGTCATATATAAAAGGGCTCTCTTTTATAAATTCATGTTTGATTCAAAGATCCATGAAGTTAATAAAGCATTTCTAAAAAATGCAAAAGTCAAAAGGGTAAGACTAAAAACCCGCAAACTAAAAACAAGACCTTGGACTTATATAAAAAACAAGGCAAAAGAGTATAACAGAAACTCGAGAGAATTGAGTTAAAATGGAAACTTTATAATATTAAGTTAAAAGTAAGTATGAACTTAGTTGTAATCTGATTGTCATTTTTACAAAAAGCCCCGAAAAGACCACCAAAAACATAACCCCCAAAATGAAACCAGGGGTAAAACCACCACATATTCCACCAAAAAAGAAAAAAACCTCACAAGTAAAATTTCACTATGGAGCAAGAGAAGGGTTCAAAACGGCATCATCAGCAACAGAAGGCTCAACTTGATCTGAAGGAGCTGGGACATCCACCGCACTAGGGTCAGCTTCGACGTGCTCGGGAGTATCAACCATGGGAGAAGAGAAACTTTGGCCTTGCTGAGTTTTTTCAATGGTCTCTTTAATCTTTGCTAACTCAGCATTCAAGTTAAAGCCTTCTTGGCTAACCTCGTAAGGGTATAATGGCGTGTGTTCAATATAGCCCAACTTACTTCAATAACAGCTTTGTCTTCAAGAGCCTCATAGTATCTTTCCCAATTGTCAATTTCACTCTTGAGCTCCTCCCTCTTAGCTAAAATAATATCGTAAGAAGACTGTAAAGGGGCAAGTGAACTCTCCAAAAATATGACCTTATCAGAAGACACACAGAGATCTTCTTGGGTCTGGGTGAGTGTTTGAACAAGTTCACCTGCATAAACTTTTTTCTCGTTCAACAAGGCCTTCAAACCTCTGATCTCTTCGGTGGCTTTGGAGAGTTGTTCGGCAAATGATGACTAGAGGAGATTTTTATCCTTGCTTGCCTGGTTGGAAGAAGCTTTTTCAACTGCCAACTCTGAAGTCACGACCCTCAACTGCTACTCTAAGGTACATTTGCTTTCTTCTAAAACTTTCATCTCAAGCTGAAGACTTTCATATTGTTCTTTCCAATTGTATGCCTCAATTTGGTAATCATGCATCAACTGCTCTGTATGGGAAACCATTTTCATCATCTCCGTACCAATGAGATTGATCTAAAAAAAATAAGGGGTAAGAATCTTAGTAAAAGGAGAATGGAATAAAGCATGCAAAGAAATCAATACCTTCAGTGACGATTGCACGATATCATTCATCCAAGTCAAAGAACTATGACTTTCTAGTTTGGACTTTTCAACCGGACCAATCAAGGTTTCCAACCATACGTCAGCCCGACCTGACTTTTTCAAAAGACTACTATCAGCAGGGACTTCGATGGTAATCTGCTTCATCACTCTACTTTCACTTGAAGAACCAACTTCAGTGTGAGGAACAATAGTAGTGGGGACTGTAGAGGAAGTCATAATAGCTTGAAGTGGGGCAGAAACAGCAGCAGTAGAAACAGGTAAAGAACATTCTACTAGGACAGACACGGGGAAAGAGGCAAGAAGTACTTCATCAGACACCAAATCAAAATTTTCACTATCAAACCGACGTGAAAAAAGTTGTTAATCAGAGTCACGAGCTGTCGTAGGAGTATCATCATCAGAACTCACTAAGGTGGCTTCAATAGGCTCGGTCACGGGAACAAAACGAGGAGGAGTAGCTTCATCATCTGAAATGATGCATCTTCTGGCCTGCGGCCTTCTAACCAAAGAACTTCCATCCCGTTCTTCTTCCTCCTCAGAATCCTGGGATGCATCAACTTTCCTTTTCAATGAAAAACTCAAGATTATATCCTGAGCTATTGCCAAAGAAACCCTGGATGCTTCGATTGACTCGGCACTTACACCACGAATAGGAAACCCCGATAAAAAGAAGGGTCAAATATATTCTAAAGGAAAGGAGGACAAAAATAGAAAGGAAAAAAGTAAGGTTTTTACCATGAGTTTTCACCTTCCAACCAAACCTGTTCGAAAGGTATTTCCAAGATCTTACCTCCATCGGAGTAGTGGTCAACAATTTCTCTACCCAATCACGAAAATTAAGAATCTCTTCAACAGTTCCCATGGTCGCTGAAAAAAGAGAAGCGAAATAGTCAAGGGAAGAATAAACCCTTTTAAAAAAAAGGAGGGGGAAAAAGAAAAGAAAAAAATTGTAAAGAAAACTTACGTGCAAAATTCCACTTTTCAAGGAATGGTACATTTTCTTCATCTACTAACCCTACGGTAGGAGCAACGACAAATCTGGCATACCAGCCACGGTCCTAGTCATCCTCAGGGTTGACTAAAACTCTCTTACTCCTTGCCACCAAAGTAAAGATCTCATGTCGGAACAGCTTAGGGGAGTAGAGGTGGATCAGATGAAAAAAGGTAAAAGGCAACTGAACCAAGTTCGCCAAGTATCTTAGACAAGCAATAGTCCTCCAGACAATGAGGCAAATTTGTCCTAAACAAACATTGAAAAAATGACAGAACTCGATGATAACAGGATCAATGGGGGGTCTAAAATTCAGTGTAAAAGGATATGTATACACGAAAGAAAATCCAGCCATGTAGGATGTGATCCTTTGATTTGCATTAGGAGTTATGATTGGAAAGTCAGATTTCCAATGGCAATCTCTACGGACAACAGAGATTAAACCCCTCAGTAATCTGAGAAGGGTAAACATCAGCACGATCAAGAGAGGACATAAAAGAAACCTGATTCCTAATTGACTCTCTATCAGTATAAAAAGAAAGTTCAGAGGGGATAATTTCATCTACTATGGGTTCACGAGCTGGTTCATTAGAGTCTCTACTTCTGGCTGAAGATCTATGTGGAAGAGAACCCCTAGTTCTAGACGAAGAAGGAGGGGTAGAACTAAGTGGAGGCAAAGAAGCACCTCAAATAGATGATGATCCTAAACTGCGTAATCTTCCCCCTCTTCTGCTTCTAATAGGAGCAAGGGGAAGTTCATCAACAATAGGAACTCTTTGGGGATTAGGGTTCGAAGAAGACATGGTTGTATGAGGAAGAAAACAAGAATGAATATTCAAAGATGGGAAACTTTTATGAGAAAGAAAAGACAAAGGTTATATTTATACTCAAAAGCAAGCGTCAAACAAAAAAGGTAATGATGGGGATGTCATAATGAAAACTGTCACTTAATGATTGATGTAAGCCGGAAAAAAGCCTAAAAAGACGATGAAGGGTTGCAAAACCAATAAAAAGTCAACACATATCACGTGCATTAAATGGAAGTGACATATGAAGCGTCAGTTTTGGAGAAGTTATAATGATACGAAGAATGGTGGCAAAAATTCCCGCTTTAATGAGATCCACTTCCCAAATATTCAATTGATGAATAAATGGCAAGTGGAAGGCCTATCTATATTGGGAAAATCAAGTTAATATTTGGAATTAATTATGTGCTGATACGTTAAGACACGTGGATCAATAAAAGAATGACAGCTGGCAAAGAATAGTTGAAGAGATACGAGCCTTAATAGGCACGGGCAAAGATTCAATAAAACAGGAAGGAACGGTTACTCGGACCTCTTGGTGATTTGAAGAGAAATCAGAAGAATGGACCTAGATAGCAAAAAGTATAGATACGTATTATCCATAATTAATGAGCATCAATGATGGAAACCGTTATAGAATCTTCACGAAATAGTTACTATTACCAATTATAACGTTACACTAAATGTCATTAATTACTCATAATGGCTCTGTTATGAGAGGAAAGAAATGTATTACTTAGAAATAGCTATAAAAGGAGGGAAATAATATTTGTAAGGACACAGAATATTATTGAAATACACTGATTTACTTTGCTTTCTTTTACTTATTCAGTTATCGACTAAATCAATTCTTCTTATTTATTTTATATTTGATTATGAGTAACCCAAGTTCTTCTAAAAGTAAGCTTTGACCGAAATTCCTGTTTTCTGGTTAAACATAAACAAATTTTCATAACATTTCTTCACGTAAAAAATAATTATAGATAATTGTGACATCTCCTGAAAGGGTGGGAAAATACACAAATAACCATTTTAGGGCTGCTATTTAAGGATTAATTAGTATTTGTTTTGTCCCAAAAATTCAAAGGCAGAATACTTAGATGGCTACCTAAACTTGGCTCATTTTTTCAATTAGCTACCTCAATTGAGCCATGTACCTATTGGCTACCTGAACTTATTGACTTATGTGTCTATTAAATATTGCTTACTAAACATATTTAAAAATGTCAGCGCGTGTAAAAAAATACTTCCAACGTGTAAGATTATCCCAATTAAGAAAAGCCATGTGTTTATGTTTTCTACATCAGAAAACAATTATTGATTATTCTAGATTAACTCCACCCCAAATTAAGCGCCCTGATTCACAAAGTAAAAAAAAACTAAACGATCTTCATCTCTCTTCTAAATGCTCTCTATCAGAGAACAACTTTTTCTTTTGATTAGGGTTAACGATTAGTGATTTCATTCCCTTTGTCACAAGATTGTTTCCATTTCAAATTCAGGGGTCGATTGTGGTTCGTAATAGTTAAAACTCAAAATGGATTAGGGCTGGTCAACTAGTTTGTGGACTACTGTTGCTTGTGGCGAAGAAAACAAGACACATAAGTCCTCTTTTAACCTTCTTTATTGTCATATTCTGATTTAGGGTATTATTGAAATTTGACAAAAAACTAGGGGTGGTTCTTTATTGTCATATTCTGATTTAGGCAGAATTTATATCAACTAATTTTCACCATGCGGGGAGGGGGGGACATTTACCTTTGATCGAGTCCCAAAGTATATGGGAAAGAGCAATATTGTAGCTTTTTCTATTGATAAAGATAACTTTTCTGGCGTTGAGCATTGCTCTTATACTAAAGACCTAGGATATGTCTCAATGGGTGGTCTTTATCATTTTGACTCAAAAAGTTTAAAATTTGTGCGCTTGAACAGTGACTCTCAACTATTAGAGCTTATTAGTGACCTAAAGCATGGGGATATTTTGGACATATATGTGCAGCATGAAATAGATAACCCTGAGGTAGCTGATGTGGGCTTAGTTGTTGGGCCTGACATAGCTAAAACTGGCTCAATAAGTGTGTCAGGTCCAGTAGCTGGGTCAAGGGATACTATTAGTGAGCCCTTTTATATAGAAAGTGGTCCAAGGTAGGATGTGGGATACCTAAAAAATGTTGGAATAGTGGAAGGGGCATACATATATGAGGCAGAACTTGAGGAACATCCAGTTGATGTTGCTACCTTTGAAGATCTATATATAGATTGGACTGATTCTGAGCTTGAAAGTGACTCGGAATTGGAGGCTCTTCCTAAAAAGGATGGCACTGATGTTGATGATAAATTGAGGGCCTTTAAAGATGAAAAAAGATCTAAAAAGGCTACCAAGAATGCCAAGCTTGATGAGAAGAAAAATGCCAAGAATGATGAGAAAATAAGAAAGAAAACTGCAAATACTGAAGAGGTTATTTTGAGGAAGCTGGAATACATAGAGGATTTGAGGACATTGGAAAAAACAAGGCTGCCAGGTATATTGGTAAATTAGGAGGGGATGAAAAATACATGAATAGTTCAGACATAGGTTGTAACACCCCAAATTCTTTTATAATTTTTGCATTCTTGATTGAGTATTTTTACAACGAGGAGATATTTTACTTTGCACTTCCTAAATGTGAAATTTTCAATATATGAAAAATTCTTACTTTAGATTGTGTTAATATTGGCGAAGAAGTTCCATGGTGTTGCTATGTGTAACACTTAATATTATTTTGATGAGTTGTTATTAAATACAGTATATAATTAAGTTTTTGGATTGCCAACCTTTTGTATTTATCTAATAATATTTATTAGTTGGGGAACTATTTTTATTTCATATTTATCTAAAATTCTTAAAGTTAACTTTGACTAACTTAGTCTTCCATAAACTCCCAATTTTTTTTATTATTCAAGACTAAGAAAAGAACCTCTCTCTCTCTCTCTCTCTCTCTCTCTCTCTCTCTCTCTCTCTCTCTCTCTCTCTCTCTCTCTCTCCTTCTTAGCATCTGAAACTTTCATGAAACAACCATAGATTTCTACTAAATCAACTAGCAAATTTCGTTTTTGATGAAGATCAAGTTGCTCCTCTCTTTTGTGGTAAGTTTCTAAACTCGTTTTTACACTAGACATCTATTAGTGTTTTCTACATATCTTGTTGTACAGAGCTCCAATTTAAGTGATCCAGGACTTTCTGAAAAGGTATTTCGTAAATCTATAACTCTTATGAAGGAACCAAAATATAGTTTTGCTGATATTTACCTGAAAAGGGATCAGAAAGTACAGGGCAGGTGCTGCCCAGATTTTCAGTTTTAGAAATACTCCATGTATTACTGTTAGTAATTTTAGCATAACGTTTTGTTAAAACTTGATATGGAAGTGATTCAAGATGTTTTGAAACGCTAAGATATAGATCTACAACTTTTATGGAGACTATACAGTCTAGTTTGTCCGTATATATCTTCAAAACCGTGTCAAAACATGAAACAATGATACTGTCTAGAATTTCTGTTTCAAATATTTTTGGGTAATTTTCACCAATATCATGTTTAGTTTAACTTGTTAAATCACTGAACATATTTAGATATTTGATTATGTATTTAAGGTATATAAACCCTTGAAAAATCAAAGGGAAAGTGTTTGAGGAAGTGGACAGATTTGGTTTGTTTACGGCGTAGACGATTCGAACGTCCCCAAGTTGTGACCGAACTGTTTTGTGGTAAAACACCAAGGTTTGTATATAAAATTTGTACTCTTTTTGCTTGCTGGAATATTTTGAAATAACTTGATATTTTATTTTTCTTGCCTTCAATTTATATTGTTATATTCGTATTATATCAAGTATTGTAAGATATTTGCTAAATCGCCCATTCGTACGAATTGTTTGATCATTTTGCATTCTTGTTGGGACTTTGTCCTCTTGTGGAAGTGACTTTGTCACTCATCTTGGCATGCCTCTTGATTTGGATCTTTTGCCATCTTGACTTTGGATTTGTAGTTCGTAATGAATTATGGAACTTGTCCGTGTTAGGTACGAACTAGGAAGCCATTTTTAATATGGTTCTTGATTCTCTTGTCTATTGGGTTTTGACCCTACTTGATTGGGGGCTTCGGTCCATCTTGATATCTGATTATGCTTAGTGTGATGGCATGGCGTACATATTGGGCGAAAAATAGATATTTGGTATACTCTCTTAGATTGATAGTATACGCTTTCTCGACTCTTGAACATTGTTATTGATATTTGGAAACACTTCAAAGTTTGATATTTGATGTGTTTGATATATTTGTTCACTTATTTTTAATTATGTTAAATAGAGCTAACTAAGACTAAAAAGCGGAATTGGAGAATTTCATGACTCCAAGCCTAAAGTTTATACACCACTAAGCTTTATGCTTAGCGATAGTTGTTTTCTATCGTAGGTAATGGTCGGGATGAAATCTGAAGATGTCCATGATGAAGTAGTCTTTTTTGAAGAACTTATGGAGATCACATTTGCATATGCACCTTGGTTTTGCATAGTTTTGGGACATGTACATTATATATATAATATGTTAAATTGAGCTAACTAAGACTAAAAAGGGGAATTGGAGAATTTCATGACTCCAAGCCTAAAGTTTATACACCACTAAGCTTTATGCTTAGCGATAGTTGTTTTCTATCGTAGGTAATGGTCGGGATGAAATCTGAAGATGGCCATGATGAAGTAGTTTTTTTTGGAGAACTTATGGAGGCTTGTTGGATTTTAAAGACCAAAATCTTATAACTTGAATTTGGTAACCTATTTTACTATTTTAGGGTGTGTTAATAACTCAAGTCTTGTAATACTGAATTTACACTTTGTCTTGTAAATATGTACAATACAAACTTGTAGTGATGTTGAATGAAAGTATAAATTTGTTAGGAAATTGCTTTAGTGTGTTGATTGTTCAAGGAGGGTTATATCATTTATGTTGATATTCTGGCATTGTATTTCATTTAAAATAAAATTATGAAGTGTATTTTCAAAAAACTAACAATATTGCACTTTGAACCTTTTCGCATGGGTCTACTTCCGCTACTAAATTATTCTGAATATTTTTAACTAATATCTTTTTAACCTATTTTATAAGTAGTAAATTAGATTTGTTTCCTAAGTAACACCCTCCCTAGGAGGCCGCTACAAGTTTTGGTATCAGAGCCTAGGGTTGTGATTCTAGGATTTATTTTGTTGTGATCGTACCTAGTATTTGTTGTTATTTCCTTTCTTGAAAATGACTTGGAGTTTATAAATTTTTTGCATAATTGTTTAATGTAATTTATTGTATTCCGTGTGCATATGCATCATGTACATGTCCCTAATTCAATGTGATCTTATCTTTTATAGGAATTTTAATATGGCCTCTTCTTCGAATAGAGTTATTGAATCCGTTGATGAAAGTCAGGCCTAGTATGATGCCATACCTCACCTTCAGGGAGGAGATGAGGAACCCGTGCCTGACCTAAATCATCTTCGTGTTAGTGGAAATGAAGTGGGCAGTGATCCAAGAACAATGAGTCATAATACTCCATTTATGACTCCTCCATTCTAGCAGATGGCTGAGTTCTTTCGTCACTTGGCTGGGACAATGTCAGAACCTAGTGAAATGAATTTTGAGAACATGAGAAAAATGGGCGGAGTTGAATTTGAAGGCACTACTGGCCCCACGGTAGCTGAATAATGGCTCGAGCACATGGAAAGGGTCTTTTCTTGGCTGGTATCTCTCTTTTACAAAAAGATGCCTATGATTGGTGGGTAAGTGTACCAAATGCAAAAGCAAAACCTCCAGTGCTGACTTGGGATGACTTTGTGAAATCATTTCGTGCAAAATATGTCCCTCATGCCTATTGTGATGCTAAAAAGAAAGAGTTAATGAATTTAAAACAAGGGAGTATGTTTATTAAAGAGTATCAACAAAACTTTCTCAGGCTTTCTCACTATGCTGGAGGTATTATTGATGGTGAAAGAGACAAGTACAGAAGATTTGAAGAAGGTTTGAATGGTTAAATTTGAAAATCTGTGGCAATCTTACAACTTGAGGATTTTTCCAAGTTAATTTTAGCTGCACTTACTTGGGAAAGAATTGACAAGGAAGAAGCTAGTAGGAGAGAAAACAAGTTTAAGAAGGGTAATTCAGATTATGGCGATCCATCCAAAAAGGGAAAGTTTGACTATTTCAAGACCGAGAGTACACATAAATCATTACATCATAAGTAGAATAAGTCATTTTTCTACTGCTAGTACTCCAAGTTATGGCCAAGGCAAAACTCATACACCTAATTCTGCAAAGTGGGGGAAGAATCATAATGGTGCATGTAGACGAGCTTTTGGTGCTTGTTTTAATTGTGGAAGTATGGATCATAAAGTGAAGAATTGTCCTAATACTAATCCTCTTTCTTATAAACATATAGAAGGCTCAGTTCAAAAGCCTATCACTACTCATTCTCAAGCTAATAGCAGTGCTAGACCTCGAAATATGCAAGCAGCGGGTTCGAGTGGAGCTAATCAGGCTAGTGGGTCAAGAGCTACTGCACGAGTTTATGCTATGAAACAGAAGAATGACCAGGATGGTCCAGACATGGTTGCTGGTAAATTTCACTTATTTGGCATATCTGTTGTTACACTATTTGATCCGGGATCTTCGCACTCTTATGTTTGCTCATCACTTGCATTTCCTGATACGGTTAAATCTGTGAGACTTGACTTTGATGTGCTGGTCACGAGTCTATTAGGTCATCAAGCTGTTGTTAATAGGATTTACCGAGATTTTCCATTCATGATTCAAAATCTGGTCTTCCCTGCCGACTTTCTTGAAATGCCCATCCAAGACTATGATGTTATTGTTGGCGTGGATTGGCTCCATAGGCACCATGCATTGGTTGATTGTAGGTTGAAACAAATGGCATTTAGAACTCCTACATATTCACACATGGTAGTTCAAGGAGAAAGATCATTGACATCTAATATTATTTCTATGGTTTTGGAAAGGAAGATGATTTGTCAAGGTTGTGATGCCTATCTTGATCATATAGTCGATACATGATTGGGGAGTCCAAGTCTTAATGACATACCAACTGTGTGCGACTTTCCTGATGTATTTCCTGATTATCTTCTTGGGTTGCCTCCAGAAAGGGAGATTGAATTTCCTATAGATCTTGTCCCTGGAACTACTCCTATTTTTATCGCTCCTTATAGAATGGCTCCAGCTGAATTAAAAGAGTTGAAGGCTTAATTGCAAGAACTTTTTGAGAAAGGTTTTATCCATCCCAATATTTCGCCTTGGGGAGCTCCTATTTTATTTGTGAAAAAGAAAGATGGCACTCTTAGGCTTTGCATTGATTATCGACAACTAAACAAGGTAACAATCAAAAACAAATACCCACTGCCTAGAATCAATGACTTGTTTGACCAACTGAAGGGTGCCAGCTTATTCTCAAAAATTGACTTGAGGTCTGGATATTATCAGTTGCGTGTGAGGGAGCAAGATGTTCCTAAAACTGCTTTTAGGACCAGGTATGGCCATTATGAATTTTTGGTAATGCCATTTGGTTTGACAAATGCTCCTGCTGCATTTATGGATCTAATGAACCGTGTATTCAAGCCTTATCTCGATCAATTTGTGGTGGTGTTTATTGATGACATTTTAGTCTATTCCAAGAATAGAGAAGATCATGATAAGCATATCCGAATTGTCATGCAAATTCTGAAAGAGAGACAACTCTACGCGAAGCTTTCCAAATGTGAATTCTGGCTGAATGAAGTGGCTTTTTTGGGGCACATTGTATCAACTGAAGGTGTGAAGGTTGATCCTGGTAAGATTCAAGCTATTGTTGATTGGAAACTCCCTAAAACTCCAACTGAGATAAGAAGTTTCTTAGGTTTAGTAGGATACTACAGGAGGTTTGTGAAGGGCTTCTCTATTATAGCTTCTCCTTTGACCAAACTTTTAGGGAAAGACGCCAAATTTGTTTGGGATGACAAGTGTCAAGATAGCCTTGTTGACACAAGCTCCAATACATTCTTTGCCAGCTGAAGGAAAAGATTATGTGGTAACAGTGATGCATCTCACTGTGGCTTGGGTTGTGTTTTGATGCAAGAAGGGAAAGTAATTGCTTATGCCTCTCGAAAGTTGAAATCGCATGAGTTGAATTATCCCACTCACGATCTTGAACTTGCTGCCATTGTTTTTGCCTTAAAAATTTGGAGGCATTACTTGTAGGAGAGAAGTGTCACATATTTACTGATCACAAGAGTGTGAAGTACTTGGGTACACAAAAAGAGTTAAACTTGAGACAATGTAGATGGCTTGAACTCATCAAATATTATGATTGCACGATTGATTATCATCCTGGTAAAGCCAATGTGGTTGCAGATGCATTGAGTCGCAATTCCCTTGTAAGTTTAACTCTAAGTCCTTTGCCTTTGCTTCTTGAACTAAGAGCCAAGAATGTTTGCCTTTCATTTAATTCTAATGGTTCTATCATTGCTAATTTGCAAGTCAAGCCAGTCTTACTTGAGAAAGTCCAAGAAGCGCAGTAGTTAGATAGAAACTTGTGAAACAGTTTGAAGAAGTCCAAAATGGAAGAGAATCAGATTTTTTATTAAAGAAAGATGGTACCTTATTTTATAAAAATAAGTTGTGTATTCCTAATGATGATTAATTAGAAGCAGATCTTGATTGAAACATATAGTTTACCTTATGCAATGCATCCTGGAGGTACTAAAATGTATCGGACCATTAAGGAGCACTACTGGTGGAGTGGTATGAAGAGAGACATTGCAGAGTTCATTTCTAAATGCTTGGTATGTCAACAAATAAAAGCTGAACATCAAGTCCCGGTTGGTTTACTGCAACCCTTGTCAATACCTGAATGGAAATGGGAAAGGATAACGATGAACTTTGTTTCTGGACTTCCAGCACTCAAAAAAATCATGATGCAATTTGGGTCATTGTAGATAAACTAACTAAGAGTGCTCATTTCTTGGCAATCAGAATGGACTACTCATTAGAACGTTTAGTAGAATTGTACATTAATGAGATTGTGAAGTTGCATGGAATCCCTGTTTCTATTGTGTCCGATAGAGATCCGAGGTTTACATCAAAATTTTGGTCTAGCTTGCAAGAAGTTTTGGGTTCCAGGTTGAATTTTAGTACCGCTTTCCATCCACAAAAAGATGGTCAGTCTGAGAGGGTAATACAAATCTTAGAGGATATGCTTCGAGCCTGCATTATTGAGTTTAAGGGTAGTTGGGACAAACACTTAGCCCTCATAGAATTTACTTACAGTAATAGCTACCAATCAAGTTCTTCCATGGAGAAACCTTTAAGAATACCTTATCGTCCACCTGATGCTCAATTTCATGCCTTTTAAGATCAGCATAAGACTTTTGTCTGTTTGAAGAAATTTTCAAACGAACCTTGATGATTTTCACCTTATCTTCAGTTTGTTGCACAATCTCAGGACCTACAAATTTTCTTTTACCAACCTCGTTCCAACAAAGAGGCGTTCTACATTTTCTTCCATATAAAGCATCATAAGGAGGCATGCCTATAGATTATGAGATTTGGCCAAAAATATAAACTTAGTCCTCGATTCATTGGACATTATGAAATACTTGAGAGAATTGGTTAGGTTGCATATAAGCTAGCTTTGCCACCTGAATTAGGTAAGATCCACAACGTCTTTCATGTTTCTATGCTTCAAATCCATCTCATGTTCTTCCTATTGAGTCTATTGAGGTTAATCCTGATTTGACATATGAACAAGAACCAATCCAAATCATAGCGTGTGAGTTAAAAGAGCTTAGAAATAAGAGAATCCCATTAGTGAAGGTTCTTTGGAGAAATCATTCCACATTTGTTTCGGGACTAGTACAAGGTAAATTTCGAGATGAAATTTATTTAAGGGGGAGAGAGTTATAAGACCCCAATTTTTTTTATATTATTTGTATTCTTGATTGAGCATTTTTACAACGACGAGATATTTTACTTTGCACTTCCTAAATGTGAAATTTTCAATATATGAAAATTTCTTACTTTAGATTGTGTTAATATTGACAAAGAAGTTCCATGGTGTTGCTATGTGTAACACTTAATATTATTTTGATGAGTTGTTATTAAATACAGTATATAATTAAGTTTTTGGATTGCCAATCTTTTGTATTTATCTAAGAATATTTAGTAGTTGGGGAACTATTTTTATTTCATATTTATCCAAAATTCTTAAAGTTAACTTTGACTAACTTAGTCTTCCATAAACTTCCCATTTTTTTATTCTTCAAGACTAAGAAAAGAACTCGTCTCTCTCTCTCTCCCTCTCTCTCTACTTCTTAGCATCTAAAACTTTCATGAAACAACCATAGATTTCTACTAAATCAACCAACAAATTTCGTTTTTTGGTGAAGATCAAGTTGCTCCTCTCTTTTGTGGTAAGTTTCTAAACTCGTTTTTACACTATACATCTATTAGTGATTTCTATATATCTTGTTGTACAGAGCTCTGATTTAAGTGATCCAGGACTTTCTGGAAAGCTATTTCATAAATCTATAACTCTTATGAAGGAACCAAAATCTAGTTTTGTTGGTATTTACCTGATAAGGGATCAGAAAGTACAGGGCAGGTGCTACCCCAATTTCCAGTTTTAGAAATACTCCATGTACTACTGTTAGTAATTTTAGCATAACGCTTTGTTACAAATTGAGATGGAGATGATTCAAGATGTTTTGAAACGCTAAGACATAGATCTACAACTTTTATGAAGACTATACAAGTGTGATGACCCGGCCAGTCGTCTCATGAGTTACTACTCTGTGTTTCCTCATTTCTGCTTCTTTATGCTTCGTTATCTGTGTTTTATGGTATCAGGTTGGTCGGATTGAGTCCGGAAGGAGTTTGGTGAAGTTTGAGATGCTTAATCTCTTTTAAGAAGGTTTAAGTTGGAAAAGTCAACAGGATGTTGACTTATATGTTAGAGGGCTCGGATATGAGTTCAGATGGTTCAGTTAGCTTCAGGAGGTGATTTATGACTTAGGAGTGTGATCGGAATGTTTCGGAGGTTCGGAGTAGAATTAGGCTTGAATTGGCGAAGTTGATATTTTGGCGATTTCCGGTTGATAGATGAGATTTTGATATAAGGGTCAGAATGGAATTTCGAGAGTTGCAGTGGCTTCGTTGTATCATTTGGGATGTGTGTGCAAAATTTCAGGTCATTCGGACATGGTTTGGTTGGGTTTTTGATCAAAAGCGTATTTCGGAAGATTTTAGAAACTTAGGCTTGAATCCGATGTGATTTGGTAGATTTGACATTGTTTGAGGTGTTGTGATGATTGGATAAAGTTTGAATAAGGTATTGAGTTATGTTGATACTTTTGGTTGAGTTCCCGGAGGCCTCGGGGTGATTTTGGATGGTTAACGGAAGAGTTGAAGTGTAATTGCAACTGCTGAAGTTGCTGCTTCTGGTATTTTCGCACCTGCGGTTTGGGGACCGCAGGTGTGGTGTCGCATATGCGGGGGAAGAACCGCAGAAGCGGTTTTGGAATAAAAGTTTGGGACAGCATATGCGGTAGAGGGCCCGCACCTACGGAGCCGCAGATGTGGCGAGTGCACCCGCAGATGCGGTTTTGGTCCCTTAAGTGAATTCCGCAGAAGCGGAGGGTAGACCGCAAATGCGGTACCACAGATGCAATTAAAGTGTCGCAGATGCAAAAAGGACTGGGCAGAAGGTATATATTTCATCCTTCGCGATTTTTGAAGGGTTTAACCATTTTTGAACTCGGAATTGGAAGCTTTGGGTGATTTTGAAGAGGGAAATCAAAGAGACTCCATTGAGGTAAGGATTTTGGACCTAAAACACACTTCTATGGTAGAATTTCATGAATTAAGGCTGTAATTAATGGGATTAAAGGGCTAAAAATGGAGGATTAGGGCTTGAATTTAAGAGACCTTTAATGGAGGATTTGAGGGGCCATTTGAACTCCGATTTTTGTATTCTTGGTATGTATGGACTCGTGGGGAGATGAGGAATCTATTGGTGTAAAAATTTCTGAGTTTCGAGAAGTGGGCCCGAGGCTCGAGTTTTGCTAATTTCGGGATTTTTGGTATTTTTTGGTTGTTTTCGCTTGGGCTTTGTTCCCTTGGCATATTGTGACGTATTCATTCTAATTTTTGATAGATTCGACATGAGCGGAGTCCAATTTGAGGGGCAAAGTCGTCGCAGAGTAGTATTTTTACCGGTTCGAGGTAAGTAACCATTGTAAATCTGGAACTAAGGGTACAAAACCCCGGTATTTGACTTGTTTTGATAAATGCGGTGACGCACATGCTGGGTGACTAAGTGACGACTATAAATACATGGATCGGGCTGCATGCCGCAACGGTTACTATGATTTCTATTATAATGAGGTATATATGAGCAGAGTGTTGAGAGTGAGCACTAAGTGACGAGAATTGAGTCCCGAGTGACTGAGAGGCAGCCCGAGGGGCCATATTCTGGGTGATTCCTTGCCCGAGAGGCCTTGTTATGCTTTTTTCATTACTTCACTCTTCTTTTTAAACTAAGCCTCTGTTGGAAATACTGCTAAGTATATGATTTCATGTTTTAAACTGAAAGTGTGAATTTTATGACGAAACTGGTTTTAAACTGTTAAGTTGAGCTATTATCCTGTTGCTATTTTCAGTTATATGTTTAAACTACTCGTCACTATCTTTAGTCTTTATTTACTTTAGTTACTTACTGAGTTGGCATACTCACATTACTTCATGCACCATGTGTGCTGATCCAGGAGCCCGTGTGGCCGAGTGAGCATTCTTCAACTGGTTCAGCTTCTGTTAGGGGATTCCGAGGTAGCTGCATGGCGTTCGCAGCCCTGAATTCTCCCCTCTATCTTATTATTTTCCGTATTTCTAGACTATCTATGTAGTAGGTTGTTCAGACTTGTAATTAGAGGCTCTAGACTTGTGACACCAGATCATTTGGGCTATGTAGTTATTGTCATTTTGACTTCCGCATAATTTCTATTATTCTACACGTTTATTATGAAATCAGTATTTAAATCTCGAATTGAAAATGGTTTATTACTAAAGGAATGGGTTATGGTTAGTTGACTGGTTGGCTTGCCTAGTAATGTGATAGGCGCCATCACGACCGATGTTTGGGGTCGTAACAAGTTGATATCAGAGCCTAGGTTACATAGGTCTCACGAGTCATGAGCCGGTTTAGTAGAGTCTCGCGGATCGGTACGGAGATGTCTGTATTTATCCTCGAGAGGCTGCAGAAACTTTAGGAAAAACATCATGTTCTTGAAATTCTTGTCGGGCGAACTTGTTGATCCGAGTACGTACCACAGTCGCGCTGAGAGGAGTTGCACAGGCAGTTTGAGCAGCTGCGTCAGGGGGAGATGTCAGTGACGCAGTATGAGATGTGGTTCTCTGAGTTATCCCGACATGCAGTTTGGATGGTTCCCACGGATTGAGAGAGGATCAGGAGGTTTGTTGATGGCCTCATATATCAGCTTCGGATTCTCATGACTAGAGAGAGGGTGACGGGTGCTACCTTCGAGGAGGTTGTTGATATCACCCATGATATTGAGACAGTTTGCCGGAGGAGCGAAAGGAGAGGGAGGCCAAGAGGCCTCGGCGATCTGGTAGTTTCAGCAGTGCTCTTTCGAGGGGTCAGTTCCAGCAGGGCAGAGGTTGTTCCTCCAGACAGGCCCATTCAGCTCGCCTAGGTTACCGTGGGGCATCTTTGGGTCATGGTTATCATGGATCTCAGCAGGGCCAGTTATCAATTAGTGCCCTCCCAGCTCAGAGCTCGTCTCGTGCTCCATCAGTCCAGGGTTCTTCCATGCCAGGTCCTTCTACTGGTCATTCCAGTGCCAGGGGTTCCTTTCAGTCCCCATCTCCAGTACCGGGGAGTTGCTATGAGTGTGCAGAATTTGGGCATATAAGGAGGTAGTGTCCTCGTCTTCGTGATGGTCAGTCTCCGCAGAGGGATCAACCCTCGACTTCTACTCCAGTTACTTCACCACCCGCCCAACCAGCTAGGGCTGGAGGTCAGGCAACCAGGGGCCGCCCTAGAGGGGTAGGTCGATCAGGTGGTGGTTAGAAAGTTGCTTTAATCTGTTGATTGTTCAAGAAGGGTTATATCACCTTATGTTGATATTTGACATTGTATTTCATTTAAAATAAAATTATGAAGTGTATTTTCAAAAAAAAATATTGCACTTTGAACCTTTTCGCATGGGCCTATTTTCGCTACTAAATTATTTTGAATATTTTTAACTAATATCTTTTTAACCTATTTTATAAGTAGTAAATTAGATTTGTTTCCTAAGTAGCACCCTCCCAAGGAGGCCGCTACATAGGTAGTGATGATAGCCAAGATGGTTAGATCCAGATGGTGAAGAAGTGGTTGACTTGCCTAGAAGAAGGAAAAGCAACAAGGTAAGGTTTGATTCAGATTGTGAAGTTTCCATATTTGAACTTGGCATGGTTTTTTAAAATACTGAGGTATTTAGAAAAGATGTAGCTGAATATGCAATTGAATTCAAAATGCAGTTAAAATTGTAGCC
Source organism: Nicotiana tabacum (assembly GCF_000715075.1). Classification (NCBI taxonomy): domain Eukaryota; kingdom Viridiplantae; phylum Streptophyta; class Magnoliopsida; order Solanales; family Solanaceae; genus Nicotiana; species Nicotiana tabacum. Next base: position 11,148,150 of record NC_134082.1, read on the forward strand.
TAATGTTTCAAGAAGAGTTAGGGTGAAATGTAAATGGCTACTGTTTGCTAGTATTAATTTTACTTCTGGTGATTTTATTGTCAAGAACTACCACCTTGTCCATAAGTGCCCCATATATCGTAAGAATAAGTTGTGCACTTTCAAATTCATTACCAATAAATTTAAGAACGTAATCACATTTCAACCTAGAAATTCAGGATTTAGTCAGGGATAAATTGGGATTATATGCTAGAAGATCTATGTGTTACAGGACTAAAATGAAAGTTATTAGATAATTTATGGGTGACTGAAAAGAGAAATTTTCAAAACTGTGATTATACTAATATGATTAAACAAACAAATCCTGGAAGCTCATGTTGGATTAGAACTGATAGGGAAACAGAGCCTGGGAAGAATCTGTTTGTGTAATTTTATGCTTGAGGAGTATTGAAGGATAATAGGATTTGATAGGTGCTTCTTCAAAGGTGCTTGTAAAGAAGAACTATTTGTTGTAATTGGGAAGAATGTGAACCAACGGATATATCCAATAGCTTGGGTTGTTGTAGGCACAGAAACTAAGCATTCTTGGAGTGGTTCATTAAGCACTTGATTTCAAATCTTGAGTTAGGCAAGGAAGAAGGATTGATTGTCATGTCAGACATGCAAAAGGTATCCACATATACTATTTTTGTGTTTTTACTGGTTTTATTTACCTTTGATCTTGTTTTTAATTGCTTTTGTATATTCATCATGTGAGGTAAAATTTAAAGCAGAGTTAGCTTCTTTGGGCAGGCTTGGGAAGGATATATGTAAAGAATTGTTGTGCTATAACAAGGAATATTGGTGTAGGAATTATTTTAGTGAGCATTCTAAGTGTGATGCAGTTGAGAATAATATATGCAGACTTTTAATTCTTGGATACTAAGGCCTAGAAACAAATCAATCATTAGCACGCTGGAAGAGATTAGACAAAAAATTATGACTAGGCATCTAGATATAAGAAAATTTTGCTACTACATAAATTTCATATATATCACTAATGTCCAGGCTACTATTAGACAACAGTAAAGAACTTTCAAGGAGATGCCATATCTTATTTAATGGTGATACTGTTTTGAGATTGGAGAGGAAAATCTCACATTCATTGTTGACACAGTGAATAAAACATGTATATATAGATCTTGGATGTTGAGAATGATTCCATGTCACCATGCAATATGTGCTTATCGATGTACAAATGAAAAATCTGAAAAGCATGTAGAAAAGTGGTATAGAAAAGATTATTTTCTCAGGCCTATAAGTATGTTATTCAACCAATGTCAAGCATGAACATGTGGCATGCTACTAGTAATATCAAAATTGAACCTCCAAATCCAAAGGTGATGGTAGGAAGACCCAAGAGGTATAGAAGAAAGTCTGAAAATGAACCTAAAAAGAAGTGGGGGAAGTGGTCCAAGAAAAGAGTTAAAATGACTTGCTCGAAATGTCATCAACAATGACATAACAAAACTCACTGCCCACGAATGGTAAGTACATTTATGCTTTATATTATTCTCATTATTATGTAAAATGTAGGCTGACATATATAAATTGTAGGCTCAATCAAGACAACAAGCTCAGTCAAGACAATAAGCTCAATCAAGCCAACAGGCTTCAAATAATGTCCCAATATCGATATGCCATGACACACCAGCAGTTAGAAAAAATACTGAAGGAAGAGGCAGAGGAATAGAGAGGGGTAATACTACAATAAGAGGAAGAGACAAAAGAATAGGGAGGGGTACTACGGCTGGAGGAAGAGGCAAGGGAATAGGGAGGATACTACTGCTGGAATGAAGAGGGGAAGGGGATGTGCTTCTGAAGATGGATGCAGAGGATCATATATTCCAGTGAGAGAACCAATTGATGTTGGAGGAGGAGTTAGAGGACAAAAGATATAAAAACAAACTGGTTATGGGTTATATGTAGACCCTGAAATATCCAGGACAATATTCAATGTAAGTAAACCATGACTTTTTAAATTTATCTGAATGTGATGCTTACTGAAAATATTTGGGATATTTCAGGCTGGTACACTGCTGAAAGACTTATCATGGGTGCAACTTCTTTTAAGAGTGCATCTGACACCAATATTGACATTGTCTTTAAACCACATGGCTTGAAATAGAAGGGAAGAAAGGTAGTAACAACTACCCAGCTACGACATATGAGAGTGTCAACTAGAAGAAGCAACACAACTACAGCTTCATGAAAGAGGAACAAGTGTCAAGTAGTTTATGTAGGAAAGTCTTTGTTTTAGTCAATATTTGGAAGTTGTTAGGAGATTAAAATAGCCAGACTTAATAGACCAATTAAAACCTTAATTTTGTTTATGCAACCTGCCTTGGCTGACTAGTTTATTTTGTTTTGGAGCTCATTATAATGAGCTATATATCTACTGGATTTGCCATTGAGTAATTGTGATTGTATTCGTCATTATTCATTATCATTGTTATTCATCATCAAGAATTACCAATCTAATACAGGCTGAAAATTTCTGTCAAAATAGAGCTTAAAATATAATCTGAAGATTCATATTAAATGATGCATTTTTTCAGTACACAATCTGCACATAGAAGGCAAAATTGCAAACTACATTGACCCTTCCACTAGATTGCCTTAGCTCCATCCCATAATACATACCAATAATCTACAATAAATTAAGTAGAATCCCTAAATCAAGTCCAGATTATGTGAACAACAAGTACAATAATTATCCATTTTTTCCTAACCCTCTTTTTTTCATAGGTATTAACTTTATTCAAAAGACCAGAATCACTCTCCTTGTTTGCTCCGGCATCTGATCATCATGCCATATAAAGAATTTACATGTACAAGGAGTTTACAATAAATAAAAATTGCGGTTTGAGGAGGGTCTAAAGATTTATCAAAATAATAGATATAATACACTACTTCGCCTAAGTGGCAGCAATAGAACCTGCGATATGGGTTTTTATCAGTCCATGATGTTTGAAACAATGCAACACGCCCACATCGACAGAAATACATCATTTTTTCACTATTTAATTATAGGATTTGAGCTCTATAATTGTTGTCTAAGAATAGAGTAGAAGATGATAAAAATTAAAGCTTTAATAGTGAAAAATTAGGGTTTTATGCTGGGAGTAGGTCTACTATGGCAGATTTGCAAAGAGAGAAGATGAGAAAAGTTAGGGCGCTTTCTTCAGCAATGTACGAAGAGCGAAGAAACAGAAAAAATAAAATTTATGATTATATGTTGGTGGGTTTATAAAAGGAGTTGACATAAAATTACTATTTTTTACCGTTATAAAGGCATGGCAGCCCAAAAATTAGTAATTCATGCGCTCAATATAAGTGGCACTCACAATTTGTTCCAGATAAGTAAGCAATATTTAATAGATACGTTAGTCCATAAGTTCAGGTAGCCAATATGTATAACGCTTAATTGAGATAGCTAATTGAAAAAATGAGCCAAATTTAGGTAGCCGTTTAGGTATTCTACCAAATTTTAACTAAAAAATCTTAATTTCAAAGCAATTAAAGATATTTGTGTATTAAAGAATTGAACAGGAAAATCAAATTCATAATACATTGAATAATTCCTAAATAGCAGTCCTTTAGAGTGGTTACCTAGTATCAGTTCTACCAAAGAGTGTATTCCATATGACAGTTTTTAGAGAGGTGATAATTGGCAATAAATGTATATTTATAGTGTATTACTTGCCTTGCATTTTGGTATTTTAATAATAATATGTGTGACGTTTGGGCTTAATCGTCACGCCCCGAACTTGGGGGAGCGAGACCGGCACCCAGCGCCTTACCTATCCTTGCGTACCAACTTGCAACTAAGGGACTCCGAACATATGATGTCATACTTTTGGCCATGAGCCACATTGCAAGACAACAACGAATACTGACTAAATATGGATATAAAGCTTGGCAAACAAGGCCGTCATATTTATTACAACAGACAAACCAACCAAATATATATACAAAGCCTAAAAGCCTAACATACTGCACTAACTGGCAAGATATGTCTACAAGCCTCTACTAATGGATATTTTATGATCGGAACGGCTATCCATCCTACTCATGACATATATACATATATATACAAGATATACATAAGGCTCTAGACCCGGAAACTCCGAACGGCATGGAGCTTACCGATTAAGCTGAGCTCGGGCAACACTTATTGAAGAGGCCTACTCGTCTGTCTGACTGACTTGCACGCATGAAATGCAGCGCCCCCAGAAAAGGGACATCAGTAGGAAATAATGTACTGAGTATGTAAGGCAATATACTGAAAGCTGAAACTGAACTGATAATATAATAACTGCAAGTAGCTGGAAGTCAAAGATAATCTGAAGATATGCTTACCTGCTGATACTGACTCAATTCTCTCAATATAGTAAGTAAAATAGTTTTCCGGCCCTATAAGGCTCGGTATACATATATATCTGCTCTGCCATAGTAGGCTCGCTCATAAGCGCTCGGCCATACTAGGCTCTGTATCTCGACCAACTGGGCTCGCTCATAAGCGTTCGGCCACAGTAGGCTCGGTATATATATAACTGCTCTATCGTAGTAGGCTCGCTCATAGACAGTCGGCCATACTAGGCTTTGTATCTCGACCAACTGGGCTCGGTCATAAGCGCTAGGCCACAGTAGGCTCGGTATATAACTTATCATCTGATCAGAGGTTGCCCAATAGGGGTCTGCCCATTGATTATAGCTCGATGGTAATGAAAATACTTTTAATATTGTATATATGTAACTTTTCTGCTCTCTTGATTGGAAGAAAGAAATACTCAACTGAATATGAAGTCCCGATAAGGAGAATATTATAACTTATAAAACTAGAAAAATATACGTAATTTGCGAGGCTAGCAAAATCTACGTAAATTCCGAGATGTGAAGGTAATGACGAGATCATGCCAAATGAAAGAAGAGCTTAGCCCTAACATACCTGGAGTAGGAAAACATTCGTATGATATTCTTGGAAAAGGTTGCACCGTACTTCCTTAGAATCGCAAAATTCCGTTGTTATTACGCAGTGTAACTTTGTACGAAAATTCTCCCCATAATCCGTCACTTTTCCTAATTAATTCACGTTCCATTGTGAATTACAAGTCTTATAATGAATAAGGAGATTCTTGAAAATTTTGAAATTTGTTATCTCTACTCGTGAGTCTATGAATCAAGATTTAAAATGGGTAAAGAGTCATCCATTTTTTTAAGATAAAAAATGTCCATTATTTTATAATATACATATAGATTACTTCTAATATTTAAACCCAAGAGTTCTCAAATCTTGACACATTAACAAATGACAATATGAGTCATTTAATGTATTATCAAGGGCTGCCACGTTTTAACTTTGATACTTATCCAAAGTTTACAATTAATTTAGTTAGGTAATTTTCCGCTACCCGGTAATTAACACCGCATAATTAAGAATCTTCTCAAACTACTTAAAATTCTACTTATTTTTAATATACTTTATACATCCCACTATCATGGTCACATGGTACCTTGTATGACACTAGTCCATAAATACCGAGTATATTAGCTCGGGCCGTATTTTATCCCAACATGTTAAACTTGGACAAAAATTTATTTTCTTTGACTTGCTTCCCCTCTTACCTTCACGAATTTACTCATCACTTGTTTGAAATAACATAATCCTTATCTTCTCCAAATAATATTTACCTTGGACTAATGTCAATTACCTTACGACAAACTCAATGTATAATACTACAGGGTGCAACACTATCATAACTTATAACTGCGAAGCCTAACATCTCCGTAATGTAATACTGCAGGACATAACATCATCGTAATATATTACTGCAGAGCATAACATTGTCGTAATATAATACTGGGGGATGTAATATTGACGTAATATTGTGGGGTGTAACATCATTCCCCCCTTTGGAACATTCGTCCTCGAATGTTGACTGATGCTCTTATTATTTTCGTAAGTTATAGCTCTTGTAAATACATTAATACTCTTCTTTCCATTCAAGCAGTTGCTATGTGAATAAATCCAAAGTCTAGGGTATTTCCCCCTTTAGTCTTTTTGTTCATATCATGACCTGAGGTCGAAATCTTCCTAATCTTGCAACTTTTGTTACCTCTTGTCATGCGGTCTGTATGACCCTGGCTTTGTAGGTGCACTCATGCGATTCATTTTTACTTTTTCATTTTACTTTTCAGTCAATATGTAGGCCTTACTTTGTATATACAAGGCTTAATAGGATGCCTCTCCGGGCCTCTATAGGTATACTGAAGTCCTTTGCTCGATACTTTGTAGAACTTGCGAATATGGCCATATCTTATTTCATAGTGTCTCAATGTGATTCACCTTATGGGGTATCCTAATTTCGTGCCGCAAACGAAATATTTTCTCCTTCTCTTCTTCTATTTTTTTTTCTTTTTTTTTTCAAATCACTATTCAAACGAAGGCCCAAATGTCATCCTTTATCTGTCACAATTATACCCTCATTTTATTACTAGGTCAGCATTTCATTCTTTCTAAATTTTATTAATCTTAGATTCTTTTGAGTTCATTCAGGCTATACCGAACTTTCACTAACTTAGAGAAACAATTATCTCTCTTATTTTCATGGACTTAATCCTGAGAACTTATCCATTCTCATCATCTTTTCACTTGACTTTCCTCATACTTACTCATATTTTCTTAAAATTTTGTCTCTCTACCATACTTTAGCTTGCGACATATAAATATTCATTTATAATACTCGCAACTTTCCTTCAACTTGCTTGCACCATAGATTTTCTTATGTTATTCTGGAACATCAAGCGATACATCACATCGTCTCTAAATCTGCTCAACTCTCTTAACTAGATCTCTTAGTACTCAGAAACCATAGGTTAGGAGACATGCCGCTGATGATGCCGCTATCATTCCCGGTTATTGGATACCATTATAGCCTTCTATCCAAAGTATGGACTATTCACAACTTTCTGCATTTGAGTATCTCGTACGTTGTTCACCTTTACCTTACTTACGTAAAATCTCGCATCATATCTTCTGCATATTTCATAACCTCCCTTCTACATAGGTATGATTCACACCACAAATTGAAGCTCTATTATAATACTACAATCCGGTGGGAGCTTCATGTTGACTCCTTTCGGAGGCTGTTACTTTTTTTTTAACTAGCTTCATCATAGAGTTGTTATAGACTATGGTTGTTGTACTATATTTCTCGTACCTCTGATTTTAAGGGAGATCCTGTAATGTTCTCGATAATGTTTCTATTTTTCTGGGTCCAATAATCAGACTCCTGATTTACTTGGGTGATGTAACTCTTTAGTTTCCTCCTTCTGATCGATTTTTACGTCGTCTTAAGCTATCTTCCGATCTGTGGTTCCTGGTATCAGTTATTACCTTAACCTTTCATGGGTATTATGGAATATCCATGACATAATCTTCTAACAATTCAATCTGTTGTCTATGCCCTGGGCTCAATTCTTTTTTTTAACTTATACCGGAGTCTTTTATGGCTGTATGATTGTCAACAAATATGTTGCCTAGATAATGTTCCAAAATCTTGAGTGTATCCATAATGTACTAACTCTGGATCATTGATCGAATGATTCTTTCATTCCCTCTTAGCTTTCTTTCAACATAAGCTATTACTTTTCCTGGTCTTTCTGCCCCCTTATTGCGTTCATACTTAGCTTATCTTAGTGCCCACACTTGCCAGAGTTTTCATACAACTCATATGATCTCGAATATTACTTTTAATTCTTACTTTCCGTTCATTAACCACGGTAGGTGCCATTTTCCTTTGGAATGCTTACAATGTGGTTGCGAGATTGTTGTTACACGACTATTTCCTTTTCAGATCGTTGTGCTTAGGTTGAAGCCTTCTTTCTTTTCTCCTCAGCTAGTCTTTCGTTTAGGGAGAACCCTTGACTCTTGTAAAGCTGTGAGCTTATTACGGACCTTTTTGATGTCCTTATTGCCTATAATCATCCGTAGTTGCTTTTCCATGCCCTTGTGCTTGTATGGTTGCTTCTGAACTGATATTTTGACTGCCTTCTCAGTGGCACTTTCTTTTATCCCCGTAACACTCATACAATACCTTTAACTACCCGGACTCTTGTTTGAATATATCTCAAGTATTATAATAATATTCTTTGAAGCTATGTTTATCTTACACGATCTGATGACTCGTCTGTAACCTCCTGTTTAGCCATAACTGGGATCTTCCTGACCAATTACTAACTACTCGTTGGCCCATTCTCATATCAATATTCCTCGTAATCTTTCTTGGGTTATTTCCTTTTTCTTAGCTTACGTCTCGCACTTGCTCCTTATTTATTAATAACAACTCGGGAAGGAACTTTTACTTCCTCTCCTTGACGTCGTGCTAGCACAATATTCTTGAATCGTAGCATATCTGTAGGGTTTGGATAAGTTCCATCTCATTCTGCTTTCATTTATCGCATTTTTCCTTTACCATTTCATAGTCACTAGAACCACTTAATTCTGACTTAATGTCACATCACTCCATATTCCCCTCTTTAGGGGTGTACTAAGAGCTGAAGCCACGAGGATCTACCTGTAGATGTTTTACCTCTTCATCTTTGGCTTTGTTTCTCAACATCAATGATCCTTACTCGCCTTGCGACAACCCTTTTGTACCAAGGATGACAAATTCCCTTACTCGCGAGGGTGATACTTAATGTAACTGGTACATACAGTCCCTTAAGCTTAACTTTGCTAACATTGCTTGCTTTAGGGAAGCATTTTCCTAAATGACTATTCTCTAAATTTCTCATGAATCTTCTTTTGTTGTCCGTCCTATTATTGTTGGAATGCGATCTGAAATTCTCATGATGCTGACTATTATCAAATCACTCAGTCCCTAATTCATTTTTAGTTTATCTTGTTCACCATTCCATACTGGTTCTATTATTCTGGGGTCTAACTTTTCCTCTTGGTAATCGCGCTAGAGTTGCGAACTTATTTCTCGAAATGGGGATATGACATTATGGCCTATATTCTTTTATTGTCTTAAGGCCCATCACCTTTCGTCTCTTCCTTCATTTGACAATAGGTTCTGTAACACTCTTACCATTTTCATCAATGTATCACACCTTATTCATAATGCTTCCTTATCTCTCTTCTCATTATTCTGCTAATATTTCTTCATATCCCTTTTCTTGTGAAAAATTCAATACGACATTCTTTCGCTTTTAGATTTCCTTTGCTCCATCCAGTGGCTCTTCAAGTTGCTTAACGGTTTCGCTTTACTAGGGACGCGAGCCACACTAAGGTAATATTTATCCCTTCAAGGCTTATAGTGCAAGTCTTTGTAGTACTCATATCTGGCTGCACTACTTTAGAGTGCACCATCTAGGTGTCTCATAAAGAGATCTATTAGCACATTTGCAATATCCTACGGAAATTTCAACTGAGCAATCAATTCATCAATCATATCTTCTATATACTACATTTGTTAACCCCTATAGGACATATCTGGAAAGGGTGTGACCAATTGTATATACCTCTGTTACTATTAAATATAACTCAAGAAGCTTATGTTCCTCTGCCTTAATTATAAACGTTGTTAACCTTCATTAACTAGTTACCTCGTACCCTTTTTCACCTTGCTCCTTTTACTTGCCGAAACTTGTACTTATCTTCTTAATCTCTCATTGTCCTTCACCATAAAGATGGATAGACATTCATGCCTTAAGGCTTCTTATCAGGAAGCTTACCGATTTCAGTACACCCATGATCTGCTAAAGACCTCATATTTACTTATCGTAGGCATCATACAAAATTCAATTCCTCTGACTCAGTTCTTCCACAACTATCTCTCTTTCCAACCTTTTTTCAGGAAGTAGGCATCGTCTTATTACGAATAAAATAGAATTTTAGAACTTGGATTCTTATAAGTGAGCTCTACCACACGATCTAGAGTAAGAAGAAAGAGTGATAATCCTAAATGCCCTGAAAGTGTGGTACACGACACACCCATAAACAAGACTCTACTAGACACGGCTTGTAGACTCCCTAGGACAGAACTACTCTGATACCACTTTTGTCACGTCCCGAACTTGGGGGAGCGAGACCGGCACCCAGTGTCTTACCTATCCTTGCGTACCAACTTGCAACTAAGGGACTCCGAACATATGATGTCATACTTTTGGCCATGGGCCACATTGCAAGATGAAAACGAATGCTGACTAAATATGAATATAAAGCTTGGCAAACAAGGCCATCATATTTATTACAACTGACAAACCAACCAAATATACATACAAGGCCTGAAAGCCCAACATACTGCACTAACTGACAAGATATGTCTACAAGCCTCTACTAATGGATATATTGTGATCGGAACGGCTATCCGACCTACTCATGACATATATACGTATATATACAAGATATACATAAGGCTCTAGACCCGGAAACTCCGAAAGGCATGGAGCTTACCGATCAAGCTGAGCTCGGGCAACACTTATTAAAGAGGCCTACTCGTCTGTCTGTCTGACCTGCACATATGAAATGCAGCGCCCCCAGAAAAGGGACGTCAGTACGAAATAATGTACTAAGTATGTAAGGCAATATACTGAAAGATGAAACTGAACTAATAATATAATAACTACAAGTAGCTGGAAGTCAAAGATAATATGAAGATATGCTTACCTGCTGATACTGACTCAATTCTCTCATTATAATAAGTAAAATAGTTGTCCGGCCCTATAAGGCTCGGTATACATATATATATCTGCTCTGCCGTAGTAGGCTCGCTCATAAGCGCTCGGACATACTAGGCTCTGTATCTCGACCAACTAGGTTCGCTCATAAGCGCTTGGCCACAGTAGGCTCGGTATATATATAACTGTTCTACCGTAGTAGGCTCGCTTATAAGCGCTCGCCCATACTAGGCTCTGTATCTCGACCAACTGGGCTCGCTCATAAGCGTTCGGTCATAGTAGGCTCAGTATATAACTTACCATCTGATCAGAGGTTGCCCAATAGGGGCCTGCCCATCGATTATAGCTCGATGGTAATGAAAATACTTTTAATACTGTATATATGTAACTTTTCTGCTCTCTTGACTGGAAGAAGAAAATACTCAACTGAATATGAAGTCCCGATAAGGAGAATATTATAATTTATAAAACTAGGAAAATATACGTAATTTGCGAGGCTAGCAAAATATACGTAAATTCCGAGATATGAAGGTAATGACAAGATCATGCCAAATGAAAGAAGAGCTTAGCCTTAACATACCTGGAGTAGGGAAAAATTCGTATGATATTCTTGGAAAAGGTTGAATCGTACTTCCTTAGAATCGCAAAATCTCGTTGTTATTACGCAGTGTAACTTTGTACGAAAATTCTGCCCATAATCCGTCACTTTTCCTAATTAATTCACGTTTCATTATGAATTACAAGTCTTATAATGAATAAGGAGATTCTTGAAAATTTTGAAATTTGTTATCTCCACTCGTGAGTCGATGAATCAAGATTTAAAATGGGTAAAGAGTCATCCATTTTTTAAGATCAAACATGTCCATTATTTTATAATATACATATAGATTACTTCTAATATTTAAACCCAAGAGTTCTCAAATCTTGCCACATTAACAAATGACATTATGAGTCATTTAATGTATTATCAAGGGCTGCCACGTTTTAACTTTGATACTTATCTAAAGTTTACAATTAATTTAATTAGGTAATTTTTCTCTACCCGGTAATTAACCAATTACCCGCATAATTAAGAATTGTTCAAATTACTTAAAATTTTACTTATTTTTAATACACTTTATACATCCCACTATCATGGTCACATGGTACCTTGTATGACACTAGTCCATAAATACCGAGTATATTAGCTGGGGTCGTATTTTATCCCAACATGTCAAACTTGGACAAAAATTCATTTTCTTTGACTTGCTTCCCCTCTTACCTTCACAAATTTACTCATCACTTGTTTGAAATAAACATAATCCTTATAACCTCCAAATAATCTTTACCTTGGACTAATGTCAATTACCTTACGACAAACTCAATGTACAATACTACAGGGTGCAACACTATCATAACTTATTACTGCGAAGCGTAACATCTCCGTAATGTAATACTGCAGGACATAACATCATCGTAATATATTACTGCAGAGCATAACATTGTCGTAATATAATACTGGGGGATGTAATATTGACGTAATATTGTGGGGTGTAACATTAATTATGTCATTTTTATGTGTAGGATCGTTGAAGGATGAAAACGAGTGAAGGTTGCACACAATGATATCAAAAATAAACAAAAAGGGTACAAAAAGGCAAAAATCGGACAAGGCCTGAAACCAAGTGCCAAGCCAGGTGATGCCTGGCTCTAGGCGAGCTAGACCATGCGTTAGAGCAAGCCTCGCGAGCTTTGGGACGTGCTGCAAGCCAGGCCACACGAGCTCTGAGGCCTGGACACTTTTTCAGTCTGTGCATTAAACGTTTCCCACTTGGTTTTGGACTTGGGGACTTCTACCTTAGCCTATAAATACCCCCTTAATGTGATTAGCGAGGGGTGGTCAATCTTCGAAGGCATATTTTGATTATTGTTATGAACATGTGTGGCTAAGAACCTCATTATTCTGGATTTATGGATTATTATTGACTATTGTTATTTGACGATCGATTATTTTGCTTGAGTTATCATATTAATTTATTTATTCAATTTTGCACTTAATTATTCTATTGTATAGCTAATAGTAGAATACTATCTAGAAATTTACAGTTGAAGTCGAAAGTGGGAACTATAGATTGCATATAAGATTGAGTAGAATAAGTTCTTGAATCCGGGCATCGGAGAATAGATTCATGATTAGGATAGACATATTTTAGCTGCCTTACTCGATTATTTTCGTAGGAAATATACATGCATTCTTGTTAATTCTAATTCTATAGACATATAGGATTAGGTCGGCTTGAATAGGCGAGCGAAGCATCAAAAGAACTTCGCAAGCATAATAAACCATGTTAACCAACAAATTAGATAAATCAAGTAATTAAATCAATCGGAAGAACGCAGTATGAGAGACATTAATCACATAACTTCGAAATATTCCCATCGCATGGAATTCTTCCTAAGTGTTTGTTTATTTGCTTTGCACCTATGAATTTCTTGCATGTTTAGTAATTTTTAGTAGTAAAAATCACAATCATCTTCTTCACAACCACTTGAGCAATAAACTAAAATTAGACGACAGTTAATTAAAATCCTCGTGGGACAATATTTTCTCATCACTTTATTACTTGTTGACCGCATATATTTGCGTGTACATTTGGACCCAACAAGAGTATATTAACATTTGCATTTTCTTGCTCGCAAATTTATCATTTTAATATGACACTGATTTGTACGAGAATACAGGGGGAGAAATTCAAAAATAGCCAGATTTACAACTGGACGTTCAAAAATAGCCCAATTTCAAAAGTAATCGAAATTTAGCCACTTTTCATGTAAAGATAAATCTGAGCAAAAATACTGTTCAAAACTCGGAAAATACGCCAGTATATTATACTGGAGTTCCAGCATAAGTATGCTTGAACTCCAGCATATTATACTGGAGTTCCAGGATAAGTATGCTGGAACTCCAGCATAATATGATGGAGTTCCAGCATAAGTACACTAGAACTCCAGCATAATATACTGGAGTTCCAGCATAAGTACACTAAGAACTCCAACATAATATACTGAAGTTCCAGCAAGTATAATTGTCCAGTATAATATACTGGAGTTTGGAGCACCGGTGCTCCAGTCTCCAGTTTATTATACTGGAGTCAGCAAAGTATACCGGTCCAGCATAATATGCTGGAGTTCATACACAGGTGCACCGAACTCCAGTATATTATGCTAGACCGGTCTCTGTTGCAGCAAAATAGTGACTATTTTTCATTGACTCCGTAAACGCTGGCTATTTTTGAGTGACCAGTCCGAAAACTAGTTATACCGTGCTATTTTGGATCTTGGTGGTTTCAAACCCTATAATTACAAAGTCTGCACTACCTTGTTCACTTTAGTCCAAAGTTTTTTGCTTTCTCATTTCAGATAACTTGTTAAATTCAATTCCTTTTTTAGCAAGTATATATTTGCTTTGAGGTTTTCTTAAAAGCTATCAATTATTTACTGAACTGGCTTTTACTAAGTTGAGAATTTTCCACACCGTTTTTCTCCATGTTTGCTATTGTTTCATTACTCAACTCTCCTTTTGAAATTTTTCTTTTTAACGATACTATTATGTGTAAAAATTGTAGTCCTAAGGAACTCTCTTGTGAATCGTAGTAATAAGGCAGTATCTTGAATCTGTATCTGCGATTGATTTCTATTACCTTAGCGATTTATTTATACGTTTTTGGTAGTGCAAGAACCCTTATTCCATTGAAACTTACCATGGTTAAGCAATAAATTGAGGTAAGAATACTTGTTAACTGGAGTTAAGTGGTAAACCTTGTTAAGCTTTTTATTTTTGCTTACAGATTACTAGTCAAAATAGCACGGGCTAGCCAGTTTTCGGATTGGTCACTTAAAAATAGCCAGCGTCTGCAAAGTCATTGAAAATTAGCCACTATTTTGCTACAATACGGAAAGTTCCAGCATAATATACTAGAGCTCAGTGCACCTGTGTATGAACTTCGAGCATATTATGATGGAATTCCAACACGCGGAAAGTTCGAGCATAATATACTAGAGATTGAAGCATCTGTGTATGAACTTTAAGCATATTATGTTGGACCAGTATAATATACTGGAGTTCCAGTATACTTATGCTAGAACTCCAATATATTATATTGGAATTTCAGTATATTATGCTAGAGTATTTTCCGGATTTTGAACAATGTTTTCGTTCAGATTTATCTTTACATAAAAAGTGGCTAAATTTCGATTACTTTTGAAACTGTGACTATTTTTTAATGACCACTTGTAACTTGCTATTCTTGAATTTCTCCTAGATTACTAGGTAGAGCTTTGCCAAGGCTGATCAGAGAAGTTTTGTATGTTGAACAAAACATATTGCTTTTGGCTCAAACTATATATAAGTATGCGAAATAAAAGTTTAAAATGTATACATATAATAAAATCACATTTATTCTAAACTTGTCGACTGTTGCTTCCCTTCCATTGCTAATGACATCTCATCCGCGATTTGAAGGAAAATTACTGGAAGGTACTTTCCTGAAAGATTTTTAAGTCCAATGTCGGTTTTAATGTATTGCATATAGGGCGCATCCAGTGTATTATATACAGGTTCAATTGAACCTATAACTTTTGACGCAGAGTAAAAATTTATTAAAATTGTAAACCTTAAGATCAAAGACCTAAAGGGCCATTAATTGATCAGTCCGCTCATGTGCCCGCGTCACCTTCAAATCCTGGATCCAACTTTGACTATCAGCATAGTTAAACCTGTGATGCATGTTAATTATTACCTTTATCATATTACCGATTAATGCAGGCAGATCCAGGATTTTAATTCTCAGAGTTCAATACTTAGATTTCAACTACTGAATCTATCATTTTTTGTTTGAGTTATCGGTTCATAGTTCAAAATTTTCAGTAGGTCTTAGCAATTTTTTTTTCGGGGGGGGGGGGGAATAACTGCAGTGGTCAAAAATTGTACACGCCCGAAATGTGCCCCGGACCTAATCCGAAGAAAGGCCATGCGCCTAACACAGATAAATTCAGGCTAAAAGTTAAGTTCAAAACTTCAAATGAACCCATAACTCTACTACTGAATACACCCCTGATCTTGAATATAATGTATAACTGGTCCTAGCAAAGGGCAGGATCAGCTTAATTTGAACCATGGAAGAATCTCCATCCCTGTGCAAGCAACAAAAAAATGCACACTCCCTACGCAGGAATTATCCTGTTCAGGTTCAAAGGGACTTTCTCAGCCTGTTCAGTCAGCGTATAACCTGGCTAATAAGGCCAGGTTTTTGAAGCTGACACAGGCACCCCTGGTGCTTTCTCGTGTCAATAAATTGTCAAAGATATAAGAGACAGAATACAATAAAATACGTGATTTCTTATTACTGATAAGGAGTACTTTTCTGAACAAGGCTGTTGTTTTCAAGTTATTAAACATACCAAACCTAGATACTTACCTAACACTTGATAATGAAGCTCCTACACCCTCCTTTCTTGACTGGCCGATGGAGCGTGATCACTTCAGAAAGCTCTTGATCCAGTTTTCAATCTATGAAGTCCTGCAATTGCATTCAGTAAGGTAACACGTTGCGGAGGGAAAAAAAAGGTTCCTGCAACTACGAAAACTACAACAACTCCTATTGGATAACCCGACGTCGAGAAAAGAACATGTTTGCAAAAAAGAAGCCCTCTATTAGATAACCATGCTTTCATCTCCTACCACTTATTTGTATAATCTAAGTGATGAGAAATTTTCTTATTTTAGATTTAAATAGAGTTAGTCGAAAATAGAGTGTTTGTTGAGTTAAGTTGCAGGTTAACAGAGGTAATCATTTTTTGGATATAACATATCTCTACCTTTAAAGAACTTGCAGAAACAATAATAAAGGGCAGCCCGATGCACTAAGTTCCCGCTATGTGCGGTGTCTAGGGAAGGGCCGGACCACAAGGGTCTACTGTACGCAGCCTTACCCTGCATTTCTACAAGAGGTTGTTTGCGCGGCTCGAACCCGTGACCTCCTGGTCACATGACAACAACTTTACCAGTTACGCCAAGGCTCCCCTTCTTGCAAAAACAACAATGTCAAGAGAAAATCCAATGTAACACTCACCTTTAGCTTTTCATAGAGTTGATGTAATTTTCCGGTAAGTAGATTTCACCACCAACCTCACCATGTTGTTCCCCACTAATGGTTTTCTTTGCAGCTTGAAACTCAGCACTCATAGCATCCATACCACGCAGGATTGCTTCCTCGGCACTTCCATAACCGTGAGTTTCAGCATATTTCCTTATATCTTCAGTTATTTTCATAGAACAAAACTTTGGCCCACACATAGAGCAGAAATGAGCCACTTTAGCACCATCGGCTGGTAAAGTTTCATCGTGGAAGGACAATGCAGTCACGGGGTCCAACGACAAAGCAAATTGATCCATCCATCGGAACTCAAATCTTGCCTTGCTCAATGCATCATCCCAAGCTTGAGAAAGTGGATGACCTTTCGCTAGATCAGCTGCATGAGCAGCAATCTTATATGATATTACTCCTGTCTTCACATCATCCCGATTAGGCAAACCAAGATGCTCTTTTGGAGTAACATAACACAGCAGAGCGGTTCCAAGTGCACCTATATTGGCTGCACCAATAGCAGAGGTGATATGATCATATCCAGGAGCTATATCAGTTGTCAAAGGTCCAAGAGTGTAAAATGGTGCTTCATTGCACCACTCTAGCTGTTTCTTCATGTTCTCGGGAATCTTGTGCATTGGAACGTGTCCAGGCCCTTCATTCATAACCTGAAATGAAACACAATTTTTGTAACTAAAATTAGCAAGGTAACTCTGATATTCAGGAGAAGAAATAGTCATGCAAGGAATTGAGTTCAAGCTTTCCTAGCCCCTTCTCATCAATGGACTCCTGACGTATTAGAGAATGTGTTTTCTAATTTTGAAACAAAACACCCTCAGACTGTGCATGACTACAATTTTTAAGGAAATAATAGGAAAAAGAAAACACAACTTTAAATTAAGGGGGAGGGGAAGAGTGGAGAGAAAATGAGAGGTACATGACATTGCACTACAGAATCAAATAATATCACTTTGAAATATGAAAGTGAAAAGACGCACACAGAGTTCGGACATATAGGCGAATTAGTGTTTGTTTTACAATTTGTCCATTATTTCAATTTCAACTTGAAATAGGGAACTTGAGTTGAAAAACTGGTTTAAGGAGTATTTCAAGAGAAATAATGGTTTTCACTCTCAGAACTTCAACGTTTATCCAAGTGAAATTTGTGTCCAAATAGAAAGAATACTGTTCTGAAGAAACTTCTGGTTTTGTTAAGTATACTATAGATAAACACACTTGAGCTAAAAAACTACTTCATGCTAAGAAGTTAATAGGATGTTAACAATTAGCAACTGTAGGAAATTGTTACCTGTACATCCTTTTCCCAAGCCCGCCGAGTCAGCTCTCCTTGAGTCAAGAGTTCAGCAAACTGAGCAGTGTCATTTGCATCATAAATTGAACCAGGTCTCAGTCCATCACCAATTGATAATGATATATCGTACTGATTACAGATGTCAAGTATATCATCCCAATGTTCATATGCAAAATTCTCCTTGTGATAAGCTAAGCACCACTTTGCATGAATGGAGCCTCCACGCGAAACGATTCCAGTCATCCGCTTCGCTGTCAATGGGATGTACCTAAGAAGAACTCCAGCATGAATTGTGAAATAATCAACACCTTGCTCAGCTTGTTCAATTAAGGTCTCTCTAAAAACTTCCCAACTCAGATTCTCGGCGATGCCATTTACTTTTTCTAACGCTTGGTAGATTGGCACTGTGCCTACTGGTACAGCAGAATTACGCAAGATCCACTCACGAGTCTCGTGAATGTGTCGCCCAGTAGAGAGATCCATAATAGTATCTGCACCCCACATTGTTGCCCATTGAAGCTTGTGAACTTCTTCTTCGATCGAGCTTACAACAGCAGAGTTTCCAATGTTGGCATTGACTTTCACTAAGAATTTTCTTCCTACAATCATAGGCTCCAACTCAAGGTGCTTCTTGTTTGAAGGGATGATTGCACGTCCCCGTGCAACTTCTGATCTCACAAACTCTGGATCCATTTTTTCACGTGCAGCGCAGTAAGCCATTTCCTCAGTTATAATTCCCTGCCTAGCATAGAACATTTGAGTGTACCTTGGTCCTCCTAACTTCTCCCTTTTGTCAATCCACTCCTTGCGCAACTTGGGGAGTCCTATTTAGAAGCATAATTATTATGTAAATAAATAGATTATGTCCTAAATCATAATGTTGAAATCATAAAGCAAGTCATCTAGCATAATTTTTCATTTGACAGAAAGTATGAACAACTGTCACTCAAAAGAAGAGTCATATCTGCCAACTCAGCCAAAGAATATATGCAAGATTCAAACAAATAAATGAAAACAAAAACACGTGTGGAAATTAAGAGCTAATAAAACAAAATAACAACTACTACGCATCAATTGCATATTAGTTGGGTTCGACTATATGAACCCTGCTATCCATGTCGCTCCATTCAATGCTTATAAGCATTAGGTTCTATTGCACTAGGAGTTTTCTATATCTTCTGCTAGAATATAAATCCCTAACAAGATTAAACCAAAAGTTGGACTTAAAGTAAAAATACCTACATGACTAAAACTATCTCAACTAATTCGTATCACCAGTATGAATCTTTTGAACAGCTAATAATATGACATAACTGTTTAAAAGAAGAAAAGAAATGAGAAAGAATGATGAAAAATCAGGATCAGATAATTCAACTTACAAGTATTGCAAATAGACAGGTGACAATGAAAAAATTAAGCTGATCTATTAATGGGAATAACATATGAGAGTTACTGCAATCAGAAGCTTCATCATAAGGCAACCTTTTTGTTTAAGCGAATGAAGTATTAAAAAGATCAAACGAAAGCACAACAAATTAAGCAGATACCAGTAGCATTAATCTAGATTATAGAAAATTCTGCATCCAAAGGAACAAGGGAGATGGTTAATAGGCATACCAATACGAGGATTTACCCCCTGAGGACCACTGGTATCATAAGTGTCAAAATGTGGTTCATCCCCAGAAAGGTGGATACGACGAAATGGGACTTTGAGCACATGACCGGTTTCTTCATGAATAACTTCACTGCAAATCGCACATGCAACTAATCAATATTTTGCGAACACAAGAAATTGCAGATGTATGATATTTGTGCTCTCAAGCTCTACATCACAAACTTTTTGAACTCAATTTTCATAGAATTAAAAAGGATTAACAAGATAAAGTTTTCAACATGATGACACTGAGAATATAAAGTTTTTAAAGGTTTTACCTTATGGAACATGTTCACGTAAAGAAATATACTTCACTTAAAAAATAACACAGTTACCTGTTGCAACAAGTTAAAACACTGATAGTGCAAAAATTCTTTACACTAACAATGCATACAAGTTAAATCCTTAAATAAGGCCCCGTAACTTCTATACAACAAATTTCCAATGTAAGGTTTTGAACGCTTAGCCTCTTCACTCAAGATATCAAAGAGATGTCGTACACTGAATCCTCAATGATGTAACTATTTTTACAAATTACGTACACTGAATCCTCAATAAAATATTGTTATCCTGAAAAACAATATAGGCAAAGACAGGAGGGATCATAGATAGACCTGTATTCCTTGGAGCTTTTCGGGAAGCATTCTTCAAATGATGGAAGTGGCAAGAAATCAGGAGCATTAGGATCAACTGTGTGCTTTGGCTTTGTCTTCTCTTTATTAGTACTCGGGGGATCAAAGGTTAGTGTTGCTTTAGGGCCTGAAAAAGAATTGAAACATGTCTCTCTTTTCCGTGCAACAGCAACTTGCCCTGTCAAATCGAATCCTGGCAAGAAGGAACTGCTTGGAAAATTTATTTGTGGATGATGGTTCCCATTCTTGCACAGAAGTGATGTTAAAGCAGTCTGGACAGATGCCATATTTCTTCCCCTGTATTACAGCAATTATGTCACATATTTAGGACTATAACCTTCATTCAAATATAAGCGGACTGGGAAAATAAAACATAGCTAGAACAAGTTATGCTTGTAATGATACAACAAAAGGTGAGTGATGCTACCAGTTGAATGTCATAAACCACAACGCAAAAATAATCTTGGACTTCAGAACTCGTATCTAAATCATAGGTTATAGCAACAAATATTTTCTTTTCATGATGCAAAAAGTTAAGTATTCACTCCCTATTTTCTACTCCCTCTATTCCATTTTATGTGGCACTCTTTCCTTTTTAATCTGTTCCAAAAAATGATATCTTTCTACTTTGACAAACAATTGAACTGTAAACTTTCCCTCTTATCCTTGATGAGTAATGATACGTTTTTATAACCAGAGAAATGTCATGACATATTAAGATCACAAGCTCCAAAAATCTTATTTTCTATATTAGTTATGTACCAATCAAATACCGTCACATATAATGAAAGGAAAGGAGCACTAGAATTGTGCACATCCAATGATGACATTCTAGTTTATTAGTAGTGTTTGGAAGATGTTTCCAAATATCAGAGGCAAATGCAATATATAATCAACGGATTCAACTGAACCTATCATTTTTACACGAAGCATGAATATATAATTGAAAATCACTAAAATTGCAACAAATATTAAAATCTAAACCTATAATTGCAAAAGTGCATTGGATTCACTTGCGAAAAATTAAAAGAAATGAACCGTCATATTTAAATCCTGGATCTGTTTCTGTCAAAGAAGTACACAATATTGAAGTACCAAAACACTAATAATCTTTGAGAGCGGATGATGTGAGAGAATTTGATATGCTCAGAGGATGCACAAATCAATTTAATTGGCAAAAACATAGGTTCAGTAAACTCAGATGACACTTTACTGTATCTTACCATTTATCTTAAATATTGATAAATCAAATCAAATCTAATCTCATACTGGATGCAAGTAGTACAAACCAGATAACATGAAAGCCGTAAACAGTCTAGCCTTCACCCAAAATATTGAAATTCTATGTACTGATTGTGTTAAACAATCAGATCGCTTATAACGTAAATTTGTATGATAAAACATTCATTAGTAATGTGTTAAAAATGATACGATTAACATGTTATCACAGATTAAACTTCACTAGCCATGTAAAAAATCTTTACACTGTCAGTGCATATAACTTAATTCCTAACCAAATCTCTCCCCCTAGAACAATAGTTAGGCTCTGTTTGCTCGCCATCTTTGGCTCTATTAGCTGATTTTCAGGTCAGATTAAACGGATTTTCTGACAAAATTTATTTTTTGATTAATCATTCATAGGTTGAATAACTATTTGCGAAATTTACAGAATAAGAGAGACATGCATGCATGAAAGTATGTAATAAGCGAACCTCCGATGTATGAATTAGGGCTCTGACTCTTCCCTTATCTGTTCACAAGCAAAATCTCCGATCAGAAAATCAAGTGACTGTGGAGTGAGTAGTTATTGGCATATCTTTTTATAGGATCTCTTTCATCCAATCAAACAAAAAAAAATCTCGACCTCACCTGGCTATCTCATTGGGCCACGCGACCCGTTAGATATTTTTATACGGAGATAATCAGTCCAAAATACTCGGACGTAATGACTATTTATAAAACTTTTTATCTAACCGTTTATACACTTAACTAGTCTCTGCGTTGCACGTTTAACCTAAAATATTTAGCATGTAAAGTGTATCATAAAATGATAATTGTTAACGGTACATATTTTAGAGCTTCCTTTGAGCTTTAAAATGTAAATCAAAACATTCAAAAAGTAACAGTTTGTTATTTGACGTCAGAAAATTTAATAAACGACGATTTTACTTTTCTGACATAATACTTTTATTTAATGCTAAATACATATATGAATAATAATAAAACATGCATATAATCATCATACTATATTATAAGTGTGAAGCAAAACAGTTAAAGTTAAATACTAAATTATCCATTAAAAGTTGAGTGACCTTTTTATCCTTTAACAATTAAATTATTCTTTCAAAATCTTCTAAAGTTTGTACTTTACAAACATAAGAATAGTTCAAGTTCCTTTAATTGAATAAGAGTTCACAACCCAAGAGCATATCGTACAAGGCTTTGTATTTGATAATACAAGTCATACTTATCAGATTTTTATGCCTACATTACCGGTGAATATATTTTTTATTACGTGATACATGACTTCTTAAATTAAGCTTCACGTAACTGCAAAAATGTGTGCATGCATGCGGGTGAATGTGATTTCCTTTTTTTGATAGACTATTGACTATATAATAGGACGACTTTGATTCTTACCAAAATCTTCTATTTCATTTAGTGATATCATGTATTAATTTTTATTATTGTCATGTGTTAAAAGTCATATAAATAATACAACTATTGTAATGAGCTACAAACTGGATCTCCCTTGGATAACATACCTCGGTATGCACTCACATGAGCTTTTACCTCTACATTTCATGATTCATTAGTATTCCATTGTTTTGAAAGAATAATTTAATTGTTAAAGGATATAAAGGTCACTCAACTTTTAATGGGTAATTTAGTAATTTAACTTTAACTTTTTTGGCTTCACACTTATAATATAGTATAATTCATACCCCAAAAGTTATACTCCCTCTATTCCAGTTTATGTCATAATAATCTATTTTCCATTTGATCCGTTCCAATAAAAATGATTCTTTTTTAAAATTTGGAAATAATTAAACTTAGGACCCGTTTGTCCATAATTTTTTTCCGTTTTTTCTGTTTTTTCCGTTTTTAAAAAACGTGTTTGTTCATGAAACTTTGTAAGATTTTGGATGAGTTTTTCAAAAACCAAAAAAATAATTTTGACCACTTTTCAAATTTTTCGATTTTTTTTCACTCATAAAACTACAATATTTATTCAAGTGAAATGCATTTCCAAACATAATTTCAAATTCCAAATACCAATTTTCAACTTAACTTCAAATACTAGTACCTTTTTTCAAAAATCATAATGTTTATGTCCAAACGCATCGCCTACGGATGTACTACAATTTGCTTACATCAAAATCTCCAATTCTTTTATACACAAAGCTAAAGTTGAATTAATATGTATAAAGAAAAAAAAATCATAACTATGCATAGTTCATGCATTTGTCTTTGTTTAACAATTCTCGAGTTCCGTGAAGAAAATAATCGCAAAGAATGTATATAACACAATAAGGAGCTACGACACTAGCTCCAAATTGAGAAATACAAACTTGTCTCCAATTATTTATGTTAATGTTATTAAAATGTTATTTTTTGGATATAATTTGAGTCCGTTATATATTTTAGATGATGCAGGCAAAAACCAATGTAATTTTAATAATGTAGTGTTCCCTTTCATAGAAAAGCATAGGTAAAATAGTAAATACCATGGTCCATGCATGGCCATCATTCATAATTGACCTAAGTGATGGGTTCGAATATATATATATATATTGAAATCTCAGTTATCCTTTTTAATTGAACATATTAAACATGTCTAGAAATCTCAGTTTGTGATGCTTTGACTAGTACTGGGGCACGATGTCCAGTAGTTATCCTTTTTCCTGTACAAACACTCCAATTTTGGTAGCAAAAGTCGTTTATTTACCAAGACAAAATGTCTAGAAAATCTTTGCCAATGGAAACAATGTTTGAGTCTCTAAATTGAATTTTTGGGGTTCACTTGTGCAATTGCTTCGGCTCAAACAATATATACATATGAAAGATAAATTGCATACATATTATAAGATTACTCTTGTTATGAACTCATGGACTCTAGATCTTGAACTCATCCGCTCTGCTAGTACTGCTGGTTTAGTAGCTTTGGTGATAGAAACTTTGACACTTACATCGAGAAAAGAAGGATGATAACATTAGGTTAAAAATGACAATGCAGAAAAGCTAAAAGTCACTGAAAAAGATGATAGACTAGCTGCCAAAATTGATATGACTAAAAGATAGCAAAAAACATTGAGGGGCCATTAAGACTAGTGTCTTCTTTGGACAGAATATAAGCACTAGTTAATATCACAAAGCAATAATTGTGATATTTTTGGTGCCTACCAAAATATCTATCACCAAGAATCTATTACCTCCACATTTACATTATGCTATGCAACAGTGGTATTTCTTGTTCTCATTACCAGCCAGAGAAAGTTAATCACTTGCCAATTGACACTTTAGAGCTGGTTTGGTACTTTGCTTTTGTGATGACCTAATTTGTCATCTTTAATTTTAAATATTCATTTTTGTGTTCTGAAACTTTGAATAGCATCATTCAGCATTACTCGACTTGCGTGTAGAGTCCGTAAATTTTTTCGGAAATTTTTTTTGTGAAAAATTGATTAAAATATGAAATAGAGCTTTAAAACTCAATTAAGTTGACTTCGGTCAACGTTTTGATAGCAAACAAACTCAAATCATCATTTTAACAGTTTCGGTAGGTTCGTATCTTGATTTGGGACTTGGGCGTATGCCCAGAATTTAATTTAGAAGTCCCTAGCTTGAGTTATCGCCAATTGTTGAAAATTTAAAGTTTGAAAGCTTAAAGATTTCAAAGTTTGATCACAAATTGACTTTTATTGATATTGGGCTCGGATTTCGATTATGAAGGTTGGAATAGCTCCGTTATATCGTTTGGTACTTACATGCAAAAATTTAGGTTATTCCGGATTGTTTTGATGTGTTTCGGCTCAAGTTTTATAATTTGAATTTCATAAATTCATTAAGTTTGAATTGAGGTGTGAATTGTATTCGACGTTGTTTGATGTAATTTGAGACCCCGAGTAGGTCTGTATTATGTTACAGGACTTGTTGGAATATTCGAACGAGGTCCTGAGTGGCTCGGATGAGTTTCAGACGAGCCACAGAGCAATTGGAACTCTGTTATGTTGCTGAAGGGACTGGCCACTGATGCAATCGCATCTGCGAGCAAGGAGTCGCTTCTGTGAAGGCAGTGTTGCTTCTGCAGTGCAAGGACCGCAAATGCACAACTCATCGTTTCTACAGTTCCATCAGCGTTTCTGCGCAGTCGCAAATGCGACTGGAGTTCCGCAGGTGCGAAAATTGGCCTAGCTGCCTGGCTTCGCAAAAGCGAGTTTTTTCTCGCAAAAGCAATCTCGCAGATGCGACATTTTTGGCCACAAGTGCGATACCTGGCAAAACGTTAAGAGGTCAAAATGGCCATTTTTCTTCATTTCGATTGAGATTTGGAGCTTGGTTCTTAAGCGATTTTGAGGATTTCTTCACGAGTTCGACTTGGGTAAGTGTCCTATATCCGAAAGTGATTATATTTCATAAATCGATGATTATATTCATCGTTTATTTCGGATTTAAATGGATGAAATTGAGACTTTTGTAAAACTTTTCAAAAACGAAAATTTAGGATTTGAAGGCCCGTTTGACATCGGAATTTGATTATTTTTGTATGGTTGGACTCGTCTCGGAATGGGTGTTCGTATGTTGTGAGTTTTTCTGAGATTTGAGACACATTACCCACTGCTATTTTTGAGATGAATTTCGTATTTTAATTTGAAAAATTAGCAATTTCATATGGAATTGATTCCTATAATTCGTGTTGAGTATATTGAATTGTTTGTGACTAGATTCGAGGCATTCGGACATCAATTCGCAAGGCAAGATTTATTGGAATCTTGAATTTGGTTACGAAGTGAGGTAAGTGTCGTGGTTAACCTTGACTTGAGGGAGTAGAACTTGTTTGCCTATTTGCTACGTGATTTAAATGTGCGGGTACAACGTATATGTGAGGTGATGAGTACTTATGCATTGTGGTTGAGTCAAAGCATGCGGGTGAAATTTGTTCTTTGTGAATAATTGCCTATTTGATTAAGATATTCCTGCTTAAGTTTATTAATATTCATTTGATCATTATTCATGAAATTATTTCTAATTTAATTATTATTGAATATTTTGGAAGGTGAGGCCGGTATTCTGGTATTAAATTGATTGGAAAGTATAAATCCCTGCATTTAAAATACTCTTCCGAATTTATATTATCATTTTCGTGGTAAGGAAGAGTGTAAAAGCACGAAGGGTGATGTCGTGTAATTTATACTATTTATATTATCATTGTCATGGTGAGGAAGAGTGTAAAAGCACAAAAGGTGATGCCGTGCCATTTTCACATTATTGTTTATTTATTTATGAAGTGAGGAAGAGAGTTAAAGCACGAAGGGTGATGTCGTGCCATTGAAATTATTTATTCATCATACTATGGCAAGAAAGAGAGTTAAAGCGCGAAGGGTGATGTCGTGCCATTCATATTATTTATTTATCATTTCATGGGAAGGATGACAGTAAAAGCATGAAGGGTGGTGTCGTGCTATTTTTATATTGCAGCTACCTATTTTTATTGTTGATGAATTATTTGGCTATTACGTGACACTTCTCCTGCTGGAATTATTATATCTTTCCCCTTCGCATGTTCCCTCCCAAATTTGTAAATTGTTAATTATTGTGTTCATTATTGCTTTGTATATGTATATACTTGTACAGGTTGTTCCCGTATGTGTCTTGTCATAGCTTCATCACTATTTCGTCGAGGTTAGGCTCGACACTTACGGAGTACATGGGGTCGGTTGTACTCATACTATACTCTACACTTCTTGTGCAGATTTTGGAGTTGGTCCTAGCGGCGTACCATAGACTTGCTCGGATTCAGCTACCCAGAGGAGACTTGAGGTATAACTGCACAGCGTCCACAGTTTTGAAGTCCCTTTCTACTTTATCGTAGCTGTGTACTTTCTTTCAAACCGCTTGAATTTTATTCAGACTATTATTTGTACTATTCTAGTAGCTCGTGCATTTGTGATGCCAAATTCCGGGATGTATTTGCATGATTCGATTGTTATGGTCTTCCGTACTTTATTTCAGTAATTGACATCCGTTTAATTTGATTTGTTTAAAAATAGTTAAGATTATTCTAATGTTGGTTTGCCTAGCAAGTAAAATGTTAGACGTCATCACGATCTCGAAGGTGGGAGCTTCGGATCGTGACAGCTTTGCTAATTGAGAGTAACTGATAAGCATATGATGATAGACTATAATTACATATTTTAGCCACTTATTACACTCTAATTTACTGCACTTTAATTGAGTTTGAGCTTTAATTGCTAGTGTTTTGCACTAACTGTGTATTTTATGCCTTGTAGGAGTGATTTCAGGCTATATAAATGTTATTGAATAAATTCAAGTGATTTGGAGCTTTGAAGTCTGAGCAAAAGCTCAAGGAATTAAGCCGGGATCGTGTTCGGGGGTCAACGGATGATAGTTAGAGCGAACGAAGAATCGAGTAGGCATATTGCGTACTGTCTAGTAAAATGCATATAACTTTTTTCTCAGAACTCCATTTGGGATCCACAATATATGGTTGAAAATCTAACTCAAAGGGCTAAAACTTTCATGTTTTACATTTTTCCAAACTCCAAAAGGAACAGGGTAAAAGTGCGCATCAATAGCGCGGCCGCGCTCAAGCCTCGCTCGTCAGGCAGAATACTGGGCAATATGCGCGGCCACTAGCGCGGACACGAGCGCGGACGCGCTTGTCAAACCCGGGAAAAGGGTTTTTTTCGTCTAGGAGAAGGTATAATTGTTTGGGCCCGACCCTACTTGGTATATATACATGGAAAATGGTATTTTGACGAGGTTGTACATACTTTTGACATATTTTCGACCTAAGGAGGCTAAGGAGACCGAGATTCGACCTAAGGAGGCAAATACACAATGAGAGCAAGGCGGGGAATTCTTCTACGAGTTTTCCTTCCTCTTCCTATTTTTCATTGTTGGTTATGACTTTTAGTATTGTAGTTTTACATACTATTATGAATAGCTAATTTGTTATCTAGGGTTTTGATGGAACCTTTTGTGGGATAAATTCTTGTTATGTTTTTATATAATTGGGCCGTAGTATTTTCTCTATTTGTTTAACTATATTATTCTTGTAGTTGATTGAAGGGCCCTTAATTAGCTGTGCCTATTTAGTATGTATTACTTGGAAGAGAGTGCATATTAGGTAGTTGTTGAACAACATCACTTCTAACGTATGTGAGGAATCAATAACCAAGGGTTTAAAGGTGGGATTAAGGATAACGAAACCTTGGGTGCGGTCTAAGTGAGCTATAATTAAAGTCAACTAGCGTAACTCGGGAGAGTATGTCTAGTAAATTATCGTAATTACTCAGGAGAGAATTACAACATGTAGAGCGTTCATGATCGGTAGAGAATACTTAGGCGAAATTATAGAAGACATAGCGGGAAGGATTCCGACAATTGGGGAAATTATAACTCTAGACCTCCTTAATCTTGTCTCTAACCCTTAGTATTTGTAGTTGTTAATTTACTATTTTAATTTGTTAGTTAATAAGTTAAACACAAGAATCTTAATATTTATAAGTTGGGAACTATTCAAGCTTGTCTTCTTGGTGATAGTGAACAACTGTAGCTAGGCCTTAGTTCTATGTGGGATTCGACTCCGGACTTGTAAACCGGATTATATTTGCAACGACCGCTTAATCCTTTTTATAAGGCATAGTTGGGCGTGATCAAGTTTTGGCGTCGTTGTCGGGGAACTAATGGTGTAATTGTAGGTGTACATATTTCTAGGTTTCAAGTTTGAATTGTAATTTTTGTTTTCATGTATTTGATAATTTATTTATTTTTAATTTTTTATTTTATCTGAGAGACATAGCGTCATGGAATTATGAGAATTTTGATGTTGGTAATTCTGCTTTTAATCCTCCTTATGCATATTATGAAGGAAACCACCTAGGGCAAAATTATCAAAATATTCCCGAGAGCGAGTTTTGTGCACCAACTCATTCTTATATATGGAATGTGTGTGATATGTGTGGTGGTCAAGATAGTCACTTTCATGGTTGTGCTTATAGTTCTTATCTTCCCCCAATCCCTTACTTTCATGGTTCTTCTTTTTCTTGTGAAGTTAATAGGAATAAAGAACCCAGGGATGATGACCGTAAAGAGATCAAAGATATGTTAAAGTGTTGCATGGAACTATATGATAAGAAAACACAGCAGATACAAAGGCAAGAGGCAACTATTCACAACTTGGAGACTCAAGCGAATAAATTAATTGAACCTTGTAAAGCGCAACAAGTTGATATTGCAGATAGTAGCCAATATGAGCATGAATTGGCTGTAGAAATTGCCATTATACTAAAGGATTTAAAAAAATATGAGGATGAGCTAGAGGAGGAGGCCAGAGTAGAATACCAACAATCAATCGCACTAGATTTTGAGGATGTCGATGTTGTAGAAGAGATACTAGAGTCAACCAAGGATATTGAGGATACATATTTAGTTGACTCTATTGTCATTAGTGTTGAGAATGTAGACAGTCTCAATGTTCATGTAGTTGAGCGCATTGGTCCCCACTCCAAGTATTTTTCCACATGGTGTTTAGATGATGATATGGAAATAGAGTCGTCTGAGCCGTTTGAGGAGTCAAGGAGTAAGGAACAAGATGCCTACATTCTGGAATTCTTCATGCCAAAAAGCCGGGAATACACATCTCATCTAAAGGCCAAGAAGTGCAGAATACTATATTATTTTATTGGGCCAGTCAGATTCGTTCTACCACCCCAGGAGCATGATCACAGAGCAGAATCAAAACTTGGGGTCCAATTCATAAGTTCGAAGTGGAGGCAGAAAGTGATTCACGTCGTGCCGCGACGTTAAATCAAGCGCTTGTTGGGAGGCAACCCAGCTTTACTGCTTTATTTTTTTTTTTATTATTATATTATTTTTGTTGTGTCGATTTTTGAGTTTCTAGGAGAATGGAGAACAAAGTTATTGGAAAGATGCAACAGCAAACCACATTGTTGGAACTAAGTGTGAGGTACCCGCACGAAGGACCAAGCCTGGGAGAAGTCTGAGTACCTCATGAGATGTTAGTGCTTCGGCCTTTGGCCTACCAGAGAGTTTCTTTTACCCTCTTGTATGTATAGGTATGCATTGGGGACAATGCACAATTTTAAGTGTGGGGTGAGGAGATTATCTGGGTGACTTTTCATGCTACTTTAGCTGTGTTAGTTTAATTAAATAATATTTTTCTTAAAAAGATTGGACTTTTCCTGATGACGGATCTTCTAGACAGTTTTCTTGAGGAAAGTAAGTCTAAAGAAAATATCAAAAAGATTTTTTTTTGTTTTAGGTAGTGTAGTAACTCCCCCTTGGTTTTTCTTTGGGCCACGGTTCTTTTCCAAGGGTTTTATTTGAACCGGGTGTAGTTAGTCTTTTTTTAGGAATAGGAGCCATTGTGTTATGTTTTGAAATGAATCAATATCTCTTGTCTTTGTTATGCCTTGAGAATAGTGAGTACTTTGGTTGTGACGCTTAGGTTCAATTTTTTACTCTTGTATAAGTACCTTAAATTGTATGATTTTAACTTTACTTAACTGTTTTGACTAGAGTGTCTTGATGAATCCAATCCTGAGTGAGTTATGTGTCATGTGTGTTTGAGGTTTGGGTGTTATTTTGTGCATTGCATTTGATGCCTAGAACTTGCCCCGTGTGTTTGCAAAGCAAAATAGTAGTTTTCTTCAGTCTTAGAAGTGATATAGGGGTTTCTTTGTTGAGCCAGATATGTATATTTTACCCGTCTAATTGTTATGTATCGTAGTTAACCCCTTTAATCCTGTAATCCTGTTTCTTTGGCAACCACATTACAAGTGTTACTCATTTGTTTGAATTAACCATCTATGTGAACCTTCTAACCTCTCATGAGCACTTGAATTATTATGAGCTCTGTAAAAATTAAAGTGTGGGGTGATTGGTTTGGCTTTTGAGTGGAACTAATGAAATAAGGAGAAAGGTGCACTATTTTGAAAAAGTAAGAGCCACATGAATTAAAAAAGAAAAAGAAAAAGAAAAAAAAATAATTGTATTGTTGCGAAAAATATTCCTTGATAAGTGGTGGTTCTTGATGTAATTGTACTTAAAGAAGTATGGGGTAATATATATTGATGTGAAGGTGGAGTTTGGTTTGACATAAGTATGGGGCGAATGTTAAAGTATATGTATTACAGTGCTTAGGGAGGTATAGTCACTCTTATATCTAAATGTATCCTACCCGTTCCGCAGCCTACATTACAATCAATAAAGTCCTATTTGATCCTAGACTGAATGAGCTCGATTAGTAGAGTAATACACTATGGGCAAGCCTATGGTGCATCTTTTGTGGCATATGAATATTATTTCTGAGAGTGAGTGAATTCTTTCTATCTTGAGTTCCTAAGTGTTCTTAAATTTTATTGTGTGAAACTACTCTCTTTTGTTGTGTGAGGGCACTTGATTCATGAAGGTAAGGTAATGTCATTGACCTCTATGTTAGAGTAAGTGGATGAGTTGTAAATAATGTGTGGTACTTGTGAGTCAAATCTTGAGGTTAAGCTATTACGCTTTTGTGCTTAGTCTATTTTAAATATTCTTAGTGTGATGAGTTAGGAGAATTGTTTTAAAAATGTCGTGTCTATATAAAGTGTAGTTTGATTGCTCGAGTACGAGCAATGATTGAAGTGTGGGGTATTGATGATAGGCTATAATTACATATTTTAGTCGCTTATTACACTCTAAATTTACTGCATTTTAATTGAGTTTGAGCTTTAATTGCTAGTGTTTTGCACTAACTGTGTATTTTATGCCTTGTAGGAGTGATTTCGAGCTATGTAGATGTTATGGAATGAATTCAAATGATTTGGAGCTTTGAATTCTGAGCAAAATCTCAAGGAATTAAGCCAGGATCGTGTTCGGGGGTCAACGGATGATAGTTAGAGCGAACGAAGAATCGAGTAGGCATATTACGTACTGTCTAGCAAAATGCATATAACTTTTTTCTCAGAACTCTATTTGGGTTCCACAATATATGGTTGGAAAGGTAACTCAAAGGAATACAACCTTTATGTTTTACGTTTTTCCAAATTCCAAACGGAATAGGGTGAAAAGTGCACGTCAATAGCGCGGCCGGGCTCAGGCCGAGCTCGTCAGGCAGAATACTGGGCAATATGCGTGGCCACTATAGCGGCCGCGCCAGTCAAACCCGGAAAAAGTGTTTCCATGCGGCATGGTAGTGCAAAGTTTACATAGCCAGAATCTTATTTCGCACAGGAAAAGGTGTTTCCTTTGGGTCCGACCCTATTTAGTATAAATACATGTAAAAATGCTATTTTGAAGGAGTGGGACATACTTTTGACATATTTTAGACCTAAGGAGGCTAAGGAGACCGAGATTCGACCTAAGGAGGTAGAGATACAATAGGAGCAAGAGAAGGCACGGGAGAAATATGATATATTGATATTGTATGTGATGCAATACAAGAGGTGCTATTTATAGCTACTCTATACAAAGGGAATACTACTCCTATTCCAATGTGGGACAATTACATAGCTATCTCTAACACTCCCCCTCAAGTCGGAGCATATAAATCATATGTACCGAGCTTGTTACATATATAATCAATGCGAGGACTAGTGAGGGACTTGATGAAAATATCTGCAAGTTGATCATTCGATCTCACAAACTTCGTAGTAATATCTCCTGAGAGTATCTTTTCTCTGACGAAGAGACAATCAATCTCAATGTGTTTAGTTCTCTTATGAAACACCGGATTTGATGCAATATGAAGTGCAGCTTGATTATCGCAAACAAGTTCCATCCGACTGATTTTACCAAATTTCAACTCCTTGAGCAATTGTTTGGTCCAGACTAGTTCACATGTTGCCATAGCCATTGCTCGGTATTCTGCTTCTGCACTAGACCGAGCAACTACATTTTATTTCATACTTTTCTAGGAAACCAAATTTCCTCCTACTAAAACACAATATCCAGGCGTAGAATGTCTATCAGAAGGTGATCCTGCCCAATCAGCATCCGAGTACCCAACGATCTGCTCATGACCTCGATCCTCAAACAGTAATCCTTTACCTGGAGCCGATTTTATATACTGGATAATGCGGACAACTGCATCCCAATAACTATCACAGGGAGAATTCATAAACTGACTTACAACACTCACAGGATAAGAAATGTCGGGCCTAGTCACTGTGAGATAATTTAATTTACTAACCAGCCGCCTATAGCTTGCAGGATCGCTAAGCGGCTCCCCTGTCCAGGCAGAAGTTTAGAATTCGGATCCATCGGCGTGTCAACAGGTCTGCAACCTGTCATCCCTGTTTCCTCAAGAATG
The DNA here is from genome assembly GCF_000715075.1 of Nicotiana tabacum. NCBI lineage: Eukaryota > Viridiplantae > Streptophyta > Magnoliopsida > Solanales > Solanaceae > Nicotiana > Nicotiana tabacum. The sequence continues at coordinate 11,182,135 of NC_134082.1, forward strand.
TCTAACACATATTTCCTTTGAGAAATAACAATACCTGAGCTAGATTGAGCAACCTCAATACCTAGAAAGTACTTCAATCTGCCTAGATCCTTAGTTTGAAAGTGCTGGAAGAGATGCTGCTTCAGATTAGTAATATCATCCTGATCATTGCCCGTAATAACAATATCATCAACATAGACTACCAGATAAATACATAGACTTGAAGCAGAGTGGCAATAAAACACAGAGTGATCAGCTTCACTACGAGTCATGCCAAACTCCTGGATAACCGTGCTGAACTTACCAAACCAGGCTCGAGGAGACTGCTTTAGACCATAAAGTGACCGACGCAAGCGACATACAAGGCCACGAGACTCCCCCTGAGCAATAAAACCAGGTGGTTGCTCTATATAAACCTCATCCTCAAGATCACCATGAAGAAAGGCATTCTTAATGTCCAACTGATAGAGGGGCCAATGACGGACTGCAGCCATGGATAGAAAAAGGCGAACTGATGCCACTTTAGCCACTGGAGAGAAGGTATCACTGTAATCTAGCCCAAATATTTGAGTGTATCCTTTGGCAACAAGACGTGCCTTAAGTCGATCAATCTGGCCATCGGGACCAACTTTGACTGCATAAACCCAACGACAACCAACGGTAGATTTACCTGAAGGAAGAGGAACAAGCTCCCATGTACCACTTGTATGTAAAGCAGACATCTCGTCACTCATAGCCTGTCGCCATCCTGGATGAGACAATGCTTCACCTGTAGACTTAGGGATGGAAACCGAGGACAATGAAGATATAAAAGCATAATGGGGAGATGACAGACGATGATAACTCAAACCAACATAATGAGGATTAGGGTTTAGTGTGGTCCGTATACCTTTTCGAAGTGCAATCAGTGTACTAGGAGCAGGATCCGCGGTAGGAGTCGTGTCAGGTGCAGGACGAGAACCAGATAGGCCTGATGTAGGGCGCAAACGATGATGATAAGTCAAGAGTGGTGTTCCTATGGCTGGGGAACTAGGAGGGATAACACTGGACTCCTCAAAAGTTGGTATGGGTGAAACCTCTGTGGTTGAAGGTGGAGGAGGATTACTAAACTCCTCAAAAGTCGGTATAAGTAAGACCTCAGATATGTCATGGTGGTCAGCAGAAGTGACATCTGTTGTGAAGAAAGGTTTAGACTCGAAAAATGTGACGTCAGCTGACATAAGGTACCTATGAAGATCAGGTGAATAACAACGATATCCATTCTGAACACGAGAATAACCAAGGAAGAAACACTTGAGAGCACCAGGAGCTAACTTATCTTTCCTCGGGGCTAAGTTATGAACAAAACATGTGCTACCAAAAACTGGAGGTGGAAGAGGGTATAAGGCTGACTGAGGAAACAATATTGAATGTGGAATCTGACCCTTGATGGGAGATGAAGGCATCCTATTAATCAAATAACAAGCTGTGAGAACTGCATCGCCCCAAAAACGCAGCGGAACACGAGACTCAATTAGAAGTGTGTGAGCAGTCTCAATAAGGTGCCTATTCTTTCTTTCTGCAACCCCATTTTGCTGAGGGGTATAAGGACAAGATGTCTGATGAATAATTCCATGAGAAGACATAAACTGTTGAAACTGAGAAGATACATATTCTAAGGCATTATCACTGCGAAAAATGCGGATAGAGACACCAAATTGGTTTTTTATTTCAGCACAAAAACTCTGGAATATAGAGAATAACTCAGAACGATCTTTCATTAAGAAAAGCCAAGTACATCTTGAGTAATCATCAATAAAGCTAACAAAATAACGAAATCCCAAGGTTGAACTGACTCTACTAGGACCCCATATATCAGAATGAACCAAGGAGAAAACAGACTCTACATGACTCTCAACACTACGCGTAAAGGAAGCTCGGGTATGTTTCCCAAGCTGACACGACTCACAATCTAATCTAGACAAACTGGATAAACTAGGCACCATCTTTTGAAGTTTGGATAAACTCGGATGTCCTAAACGTCTGTGGATTAGATCTGGAGGATCTGTAACTAGACATGTTGTGGAAGGACTAAGCGAGTTAAGGTAGTAAAGACCTTCTGATTCACGACCTGTACCAATTGTCCGTCCCGTACTGCGGTCCTGCATAATAAAAGAATCATCAATAAAATATATACTACAATTGAGGGCACGAGTCAAACGACTAACAGATGCAAGACTAAAAGGACAACCAGGAACATAAAGAACGGAATCTAGGGTGATAGAAGACAATGGGTTGGCTTGTCCAACTCCTTGTGCCTTAGTTTGACATCCATTGGCTAAAGTAACAGTAGGAAGAGACTGTGAATATACAATATTCGACAAAAGTGATTTATTACCAGAGATATGATCAGAAGCGCCTGAGTCCATGACCCATGGTCCAAGAGTACTAGACTGGGAAACACAAGCAAAAGAATTACCAGCAATAGGAGTGTCAGTCTGGGCAACTGAGGCTACTTGTGGAGATGTTTGCTTACTTGCTCGATACTGAAGGAGCTCATTATATTCTTCTTTAGATACAGAAAAGCTCTGGTTACCTGTAGTCTCGCTCTGAGCAACGTAGGCATTTTTGGGTGGACGGCCATTTAAGGAATAACACATTTCGCGAGTGTGTCCAAGTTTGTGACAATAAGAACACTTAGGTCTAGATCTCCCAAAACGACCGCCTCCTCGTCTATTCTCCATAGCTTGAGATGCCCGAACATCCACTGTTTGGGATGCAAGAACAGAGGAATCAAGTATCTGTGATGAAATCACTGGGTGACTTGGTGCTGCAGCAAGGTGAAGTAATCGAGAGAATAATTCATCAACTGTAGGGACAGTCGGACTCGCCAAAATCTGGTCTCGTACTGAATCAAGATCATGAGAAAGTCCAGCGAGTGTAAGCACTAGAAACATTTTCTGTCGCTGCTCTTGTTGTTTTGACACACTAGCAGAAACTGGCATCAATGTCTCAAATTCCTCCATGACTGCCTGTACCTGACCCAAGTAAGTAGACATATCTAATTCTTGCTTCTTTAAGTTTGTCATCCGTGATATCATATCATAGAAGCGAGATATATCATTAGTGTATAACGTACGAGCCTTTGCCCAAACCAAATAACATGTCTGGAATGGCCGAAACAAAGGCATCAACTTAGAATCAATAGAACGCCACAAGATGCTACATAATTGAGCATCAATTTTTGCCCAAAGCGCTATCGCCTTTTCATCTCCTTTGCTAGACTGTTTAATCAGATGATCTTGCACACCTTGACCTTTACACCACAACTCGACAGATGAAGCTCAAGCTAAGTAGTTTGAACCTCCCATTAAAGGTTCCGAGGTAATCATAACATTAGAGTTTCCAGAACTCATGCTTTTAGACCCAAAAACATCAATTCCCAAAGACATCTTGTAAATTATTACCAAATAAGAGAAATAATCAACTGTAATCCACTGAAAATAGAGTAAGGAACACTGAACCAGAATAGTAAACTACTGTAGCAGTTGGAAAGTTACTGTTGCAGCCGGAAAATATTCAAAGTGGTCGGAATAAAATAAAAACAGTAGGGGTATGATCGGAATTACTAGAAGACCCAACTGTTCTGAAGGAACTTTTTCAAAAAATGGCCGGAAGTCAACTTTTTGAAATCACTATTCACGCCGGAAAAATAAAAAAAGTGGTCGGAATTTGGTTAACCTAGATGGGTAGGCTCGGAATTGCAAGGGAAACAATCTGTCCTGAAGAGTCGTCGCCAAAAAATGGCCTGAAGGTGGCCCACGCAACGTTGGAACTTCGCCGGATAATTTTCTTTGGGCAGCTATAGTACCGCCGGAGATTTTCATTGGGATTTGGTCGCCGGACAGTGACTACTCTTGTGGTAGTGTTGGATTTTGTGCACAACACTGACCGAGACAAAGCAGACGCAAAACAACTTTGAAAGTCGCCGGAAAAAAAAGGGTTCCAGTGACTGATTTTACTTCCCGGAATCGCTGAAATTTATGCACAGCGATAAATCTCTCACGATAGCTCTGATACCATGTGAGAAGGCACGGGAGAAAATATGATATATTGATATTGTATGTGATGCAATACAAGAGGTGCTATTTATAGCTACTCTATACAAAGGGGATACTACTCATATTCCAATGTGGGATAATTACATAGCTATCTCTAACAAGGAGCAAGGCGGGGAATTCTTCTACGAGTTTTTCCTTCCTCTTCCTATTTTTCGTTATTGGTTATGACTTTTAATACTGTAGTTTTACATACTATTATGAATAACTAATTTGTTATCTAGGATTTTGATGGAACCTTTTGTGGGATAAATTCTTGTTATGTTTTTATATAATTGAGTCGTAGTATTTTCTCTATTTGTTCAACTATATTATTCTTGTGGTTGATTGAAGGGCCCTCAATTAGTTGTGTCTATTTAGTATGTATTACTCGGGAGAGAGTGCATATTTAGGTAGTTGTTGAACAACATCACTCCCGACATATGTGAGGAATCAATAACCAAGGGTTTAAAGGTGGGATTAGGGATAACAAAACCTTGGGTGCGATCTAAGTGAGCTGTAATTAAAGCTAGCTAGCGTAACTCGGGAGAGTATGTCTAGTAAATTATCGTAATTACTCGGGAGAGAATTACAACACGCAGAGCGCTCATGATCGGTAGAGAATACTTAGGCGAAATTATAGAAGACATAGCGGGAAGGATTCCGACAATTGGGGAAATCATAACTCTAGACCTCCTTAATCTTGTCTCTAACCCTTAGTATCTGTAGTTGTTAATTTACTATTTTAATTTGTTAGTTAATTAGTTAAACACAAGAATCTTAATATCTATAAGTTAGGAACTGTTCAAGCTTGTCTTCTTGGTGATAGTGAACAACTGTAGCTAGGCCTTAGTTCTCTGTGGGATTTGACTCCGGACTTGTAAACCGGATTATATTTGCAACGACCGCTTAGTCATTTATATAAGGCATAATTGGGCGTGATCAGCATACACCATTCAAAAGCACTTTTTAGTTTGTAGCAACTTTTATAAAATATAAATAAGCAACTATAAGCCTATAACGTGTTTGAATAAAAGTACTAAAATACTAATAAACATATTGATTTGTTTGGTATAGAAGTGTTGATAAGCCATTTTTGTTAAAATGATTAAAATTCCCTTGTAAACAACTACAATTAGAAATGTTGGTTAACAAATTTATTTTCAAGGACTAAGGACGAACAACGAAAGTATAATGTTGAGGAGGTAAGGTTTTGTATGAGGTATGATATTTCGGATATTAAAAAGATATTAGGAATTAAATAGTAAAATCTTGGTCGAACCAAAAGTTTAAAAGCCGATTTATAATTTTGACCGATTTTAATTATAAGCACTTTTGATATTTACGAAACCCCTAAAAAAGCCAAAAAAAAAAAGTGCTTGATCAGCTTATAAACTTACACACACCCTCTTAGTCATTTTAATGAACGCTAACTCATCCCAACTCAAAAAATGCCTCTTCACATCCATGAATAAACAAGAAATAAACTAAATTTGTTAAGAATAGAATTGTAATTAGAGTGAATGTCTATCTTGTAGAGAATTTTACTTTGTGGTTAATTCATTTTCCCCCTATAAATAAAGTGATCTTACCCTATTGTAAATCATCCCAAAATTCAATAAGAATTTCCTCTCTTTCTCTACAATATTGTTCTTCTTCTTTTATTGTTTTCATCACACGTTATCAACACGAGACTCTACCGTCTCAAGAAGCTTTTTGAGAAGATTAAGGTATACCTTTTCTCCTCTTTTTAATTATGACTGATATTATGAAAAGAAAGTTTGTTGTCCTTGAAATTTCGGGCAAGAACTATATGACATGGGTGTTGGATGCTGAAATCCATTTAGATGCAATGGGTCTTGGAGACGCCATTAAAGACAAAACTAAAGCATCCACCAAAAACTGTGCTAAGGCCTTGATTTTCTTACGTCATCACCTTGATGAAGGGTTGAAAATAGAAGATCTCATAGTCAAAGATCCACTTGTTTTGTGGAATGATTTAAAGGAAAGATATGACAACTTAAAGTTGGTCACTCTTCTACAAGCACGATATGATTGGGCTCATCTGAGGCTCCAAGACTGTAAGTCTGTTTCTGAATATAATTCTGCGATGTTCAGAATTACTTCTAAATTGAAACTCTGTGGAGATACTATCACTGACTATGATATGCTTGAAAAAACGTTTACAATGTTTCATGCCTCCAATATGGTCCTGCAACAGCAGTACAGAGAGAAAGGTTTCAAGAAGTACTCTGAGTTGATTTCTCTTCTCCTTGTGGTTGAACGAAACAACAAATTGCTCATGAGAAATCACGAAAATCGATCCACTGGGTCTGCACCATTGCCTGAAGTGGATGAGGTATATTCCCATTATGCTAAGCATGGAAAAGGTCGTGGCCCTATTCGTGGTTGTGGTCGTGATCATGGTCGTGGCCGTGGCCATGGACAAGGAAGAAATTTTCCTGGTGTTAATCACCCCCCAAAGAAAAATAACCACCAAAAGTGGAAAGGGAAAGATAAGAAGACAAAGGCAAATGGTTCAGAAACTAAATGTTATCGTTGCGGTGGAAAAGGACATTGGGCAAATATTTATCGTGTACCAAGACATTTGGTTGAGCTTTATCAAGCATCTCTAAAGAATAAAGGCCATGAAGACAATTTTATCTCTGACAATGATTTTGACATCACCCACTTGGATGTGGCAGACTTCTTTGAGCGCCCTGATGGAAAAATAGACTACTTGATCGGTGATAGATCTGTGGTTAAAGATGATTGAGCAATTTGCTTTTTATTTTACCTATTCGTTGTAGTTAGTGAATAAATATCATGTAATCGCATTCCTACCTTACATGAGTAGTAGTCATTATAATCAATTAGTATTATTATTTTATTGGATTTTGATGTATACTTCGCGTGGTTTTAATACAGTCCTTTTTTTTTTTTGGATAAAATTTAGTAGGTGGTATTTTAAGGATGGAGTGGGAATAGTAGTTTAATTTTGAATGTATGTATTGATTATTATATTTATACATACTGTTCTCAGTTTTATACATATATATAATGTATTTAGTATTATTGTTACTGCAAATTAGTTGTGCTTTGTATTATTACTCTTAACATTTACATGCCGTAGTGTAATTTTAGTTATGAATTTAAACTGTAAACTTATATTTTGTAGGTTATAATATTGCAGATTGACTATGTATTTTTAAGCACTTATAACTGATGATAAACAATAATAGTAAAGTTTGTTTAACAATTTTTTTGTTTATACTGCAACATTGCTTAAATATTATGACTGCATGCAGAATATACATCATTCATTGTATAAAATAATTTGTTATATTTTACAAACAGCTATGTGTATGTATAATATTTATTAATTGTTATTCTTATAATGCATTATTGCATTACACGTCCATGTGTCATATGATGTGTATGTTGTTGTATTGTGTTGTAATTGCAACATTTTGTAAGTGTATTTGACACATATAAATGCTATTATAATAGGTGGATTAACTTTTACGAGACGAGATAAAGATTTGCGTGGACTTCAAAACAAAAGGTTTCCCATTGTTTTTTCTTCCAATAGCTTTCGGTTTATAAATACTAATGTTTATTCGTATATTTCTTTTGTATGTCAGACAATGGAAAGCAAATATGGATATTTCACAAAATAAACTTGGATCAAAGTTCAATTGTAAAAATATTTATTTAGTTGATTCATATATGACACATACAATATTCAAAGAGAAGAAATATTTCTCACATTTAAATATGTGTAAGGCAGATGTTACTACAATTTCTGATAGCAGTAAATTAATTGAAGGCTTTGGGAGAGCTACTATAACTCTGCCTAAAGGGAACAACACTTATCATAGAGAATGCAATGTTCTCCTCCAAATCCAAGAGGAACTTGTTGAGTTTTAAAAATATTCGCCGAAATGGATATCATATTGAGACAATAGATGAGAATAATCTTGAATATCTCATCATTACCAAAAATGTCTCTGGCCAAAAAAGAGTTGTTGAGAAATTCTCATCTTTATCTTGTGGTCTGTATTGGACAAGAATTAGTGCAATTGTGGCACATTCTACCGTAAACCAAAAGGTTACCGATTCCAATACTTTTGTACTTTGGCATGATCGATTGGGACAACCTGGAACAATTATGATGAGACGAATTATAGAAAACTCAAATGGGCACCCATTAAAGAATTTAAAGATTCTTTTAAATAATGAATCTCCTTGCACTTCTTGTTATCAAGGCAAGTTAATTATAAGACCATCGCCAATAAAGGTTGGAATTGAGTCCCCTGCGTTTTTGGAACGTATACAAGAGGACATTTGTGGACCTATTCACCCACCTAGTGGGTCGTTTAGATATTTTATGGTCTTAATAGATGCATATTCTAGATAGTATCATGTGTGCATATTGTCATCTCACAATCTTGCGTTTGCAAAATAAATGGCACAAATAATTCGATTACGGGCACAATTTTCCGATAATCCAATTAAGTCTATTAGACTTGATAATGATGCTGAGTTTTCATCCCAAGCAATTAATGATTATTGCCTATCAATTGGGATAAAAGTGGAACATCATGTAGCTCATGTTCACACTCAAAATGACTTTGTAGAGTCTTTAATTAAACGTCTGCAATTGATAGCAAGACCACTCATGAAAACGAAGTTGCCCACTTCTGTTTGGGGTCACGCCATTTTGCATGCATCAATGTTTGTTCGTCTCAGACCGACAAATTATCATAGATATTTTCCGTTGCAATTAGTTTTGGGTCATGAACGTAATATATCTCATTTAAGAATTTTTGGATGCGCAGTATATGTGCCTGTAGCCACGCCATATCGCACCAAAATGGGTCCCCAAAGAAGGTTAGGAATATATGTTGGGTTTGAATCGCCCTCCATTATTCGCTACCTCGAAACATTAACGGGGGATTTGTTTACTGCACGATTTGCCGACTGTCGATTCGATGAGACATTTTTCCCAAAATTAGGGGGAGAAGTTGGTGAAACCAAACGGGAAATTTTGTGGAAAAATCCATCATTGTCTCATCTCATTAGTTTTGTTGTCCATGAAAAGCTTGACATGCATTAATGGACGTGGTTACCGCCTACCTTTATGGCTCACTTGATAATGAGATATACATGAAAATTCTCGAGGGATTTAAAATGCCTAACGTACATAATTTTAAGTCCCGAAAAATATTTTCAATCAAATTGCAAAGATCTTTGTATGGTCTAAAGCAATCAGGACGAATATAGTATAATCGTCTTAGTGAGTATTTATTAAAGGAAGGCTATATAAATGATGTCATTTGCCCATGTATTTTTATAAAGAAAACAACATCGAAATTTATTGTACTTGCCGTATATGTTGATGACATAAACCTTATTGGAACTCCTATAGAACTCCAAAAGTCAATTGATTATTTAAAGAAGGAATTCGAGATGAAAGATCTCGGAGAGACAAAATTATGTCTTGATTTGCAAATTGAACATTTGGCAAACGAAATTTTTGTTTATCAATCTGCCTACATAGAAAAGGTATTGAAACGGTTTTACATGAATGGAGCACATTCATTAAGTACTCTGATGGTTGTTCGATCACTTGATGTGACTAAGGATACATTCCGACCTCAAGAAGAGAATGAAGAGCTACTTGGTCCTGAAGTACCATATCTTAGTGCAGTTGGTGCACTAATGTATCTTGCTAATACGACAAGGCCTGACATAACCTTTTCAGTCAACGTCTCAGCAAGATATAGCTCTGCTCCCACAAGGAGACATTGGAATGGAATCAAATACATATTGTGGTATCTAAAAGGGACTACCGATATGGGCTTATTTTATGACAATAATTACAGTCCTGATCTTGTTGGCTATGCTGATGCTGGGTATTTATCCGATCCACACAAGGCTCGATCTCAAACAGGTTATGTGTTTACTTGTGGAGGCACTGTCATATCTTGGCGATTGACTAAGCAATCAATTGTGGCTACTTCATCTAATCATGCTTAGATAATTTCTATTCATGAAGCAAGTCGAGAATGTGTGTGGTTGAGGTCTATAATACATCTTATTCGAGACAAATGTGGTTTGAAATGTGACAAGCTACCCACGATTTTGTATGAAGACAATGTAGCATGATAGCCCAATTGAAGGGGGGATTCATAAAAGGAGATAGGACAAAGCACATTTCACCAAAGTTATTTTTCACACATGATCTTCAAAAGAATGGTGATATCAATGTGCAACAGATTCGTTCAAGTGATAATATGGCTGATTTGTTCACAAAACCTCTACCGACGTCAACCTTCAAGAAGCTAGTACACAAGATTGGATGCGAAGGCTCAAGGATGTGAAATGATGCTCTCATCAGGGCGAGTTTAATGCGCCTTGCACTCTTTTTCCCTTACAAAATTTTTGTCCTACTGGGTTTTCCTTGCAAGGTTTTTAACGAGGCAACCAAAAGGCGTATTGTTAGATATGTGTACTCTTTTTCTTTTTCTAGAATTTTTTTCCCATTGGGTTTTATTTTAGTTAAGGTTTTAACGAGGCACATTACTTATTGAGTAGACATTCAAGGAGGAGTGTTAAGAATAGAATTGTAATTAGAGTAAATGTCTATCTTATAAAGAGTTTTACTTTGTGGCTAATTCATTTTCCCCCTATAAATAAAGGGATCTTACCCCATTGTAAATCATCCCAAAATTCAATAAGAATTTCCCCTCTCTTTCTCTACAATATTGTCTTCTTCTTTTATTGTTTTCATCACAACAAGTACAAAAAGACATTTAATTGTCACTTCATCATCTACTTGGTTTAGAAATCTCTCCTGCACTTACAAGTCTCTTTTTAACATTTCACCTCATCAAATACTTCCAATTTACAAAAACATAGGGCTGTAAGAAATCTAATTAATAAGACAAAACTATCAACATTTACACAAGTCAATAATTATGGCAGCCTAGTGATACTTTTGTCCCATAATCACAAAGATTACATTGTCTACACAGTTTTCATCTCTCACAACATCAGAACATGGATTACTTCTTTGTAAGATGAAGTACAGATGTATGGTACAATATTAAGTATTGATTCTTGTAATTACCAAAATAATTGCACATGTACAGGTGATGTAGAAGAAATATACCAACAGACATCACTTCGATCACGAGCCTATTTTCCTTCCACTTCTAGGATCAAGAAAACTCTTGATTAGATCTTTAGTATACCCCTGCTCTTTAAATTACCAACCTGTGATTGTGGTATTTAACAGCAGGATTTATAGGAGTTAAGTAGCTGTCAATTACCTTAGTAACACATACAAAATCAAGCTGGCCGGATGCCAGCACGCCGTGTCCATCTGGTCCAGGAATATTAGCTTTGTTTTCCTTAAGAGGAAAGATGATGACGTGGAAGTCCTCACTCGAATTTCCTTTTGATACAGATGACTTGGTTAAGCTTGCAGCTGTCATCCAGAGCTTGCTTGCAATGGAAGTAAAGACTCTTGCTTGCCCTTAACAAAAAAGTTAAGTTCTGCCGGTGCAACAACCATGCTCAACCATTCTTGTAGTTCTTCACCTTCTACTTTCTCTTTCTCTGAGGTGGAAGAAAGAGAATATTAAAGTAAGATCTTCATTGTTAATCAACATATAAAATAAGATTCTCTTAGCTAAGTTTGTTAAATTATTTGACTATCTCATCTTAAAGCTTAAGCGGTTAAAAAGAGTGCATTTCTATTTACTTAAAAGTATGATTCGACACACCCCTGCACATGCAAGCATGATTGTTTTTCATGTGCTTGGCACATGAAAGTTACTTATGATAATGAGTTACAGTGAGAACCATGTTAAATTGTGTGAGCATCTCATCTAAAAGCTTAAGTTGTTAGAGAGAGCACAATTTTATTTACTTAGTATGTTTAAACAAGCTTCAATGTAGAATCATTGCCCTATGAAGATGCTAAAAGAAAGCAATACTAAAGAATATCAAAATGTTAAATGGTAAGTAAAAGCATCATTAAGTATTACCTTCCAATTGAGCTCCCAACCCCTCAAGAACTGTGGGATTAGCACGTACAACACAAAGTGCAATATCAAGTGCAGACTGTAGTAAGGCCTTGACCTCTTTTTGAACAAGATCAACAAGATGCCCCTGTTGGAATAATTTTAATTTCAGTTCTGTTAAGGAGGTCGTTTTCTTAAGTTAGAACCCAAAGAATTAGAGCAGAAGAAAGCAGATATCATGAGAGTGGGAAAAGCAGAAAATACCTGATCCCTTCCCCAGGGCATGGATCCACTATCATCCATTCCACCACTGGAAAGAGTTGCCACTGAAATAGGGCCAATGGTTTCATTAAGACCGTATTCAGCCACTGCCTTGTAGGCCATGTCTGTTGCTCTGCGTATATCGTCAAGAGCACCTGTAGATACACGTCCAGAGTACAATACTTCTTCCGCTGCACGTCCACCAAGAAGAGTGACCAATCTTCCACGTAATTCATCAACAAAGAGCAGATATCTGTCCTCATTGGTTGGAGGAATATAAGTAAATCCTAAAGCCCCTCCAGATCTCGGCAATATGCTTAGCTTCTGATTAACGAGAAAAGGAAGCTGTTATTGAAACCATAACTGCAATATTCACAATTATGTACAAGAAAAGCAATAATTGCAGTTTCAGATGAGCAGAAGCAGCAAAATACTCATTTTGGTAAAAGCCTTTAAGGATCATGCACCGATATAGCAACGGCTGACTTCACTTGGAATATTTCAAACGAAAAGGAGCAAACATATTGAGAGACCTTTGCAGGAAGACAACTTTCAGAACCATGTTGGTATTGTTCCATTGAAATAGAGATACATTTTAATTGAAGGATAATCGGGGGAGAAGATAATAAACTAACCGGTGCCATCAAGATCAATAAAGAGAGGGAAGGGGAAGTAACGAGAAAAATGTCTTTAGATGTCTCATTCTCTATTTACTAGCACCAAAATCTTGGAATACTTTACCTTACCTACTCAACCAAAAAACTACATAATGAAAAACATCAGGCAGCCCGGTGCACTAAGTTCCCGCTATGCGCGGGGTGCGAGGAAGGGCCAGACCATAAGGGTCTATCGTACGCAGCCTTACCCTGCATTTCTGCAAGAGGCTATTTCCACGGCTCGAACCCGTGACCTCCTGGTCACATTGCAGCAACTTCACCAGTTACGCCAAGGCTCCCCCTTCATATAATGAAAAACATTAAGGAAAAAAAAACCAGAGCTGCTTGCCACAGAGGCCTAAAACCTTTTAGCCAGTGCATACATTTCCATGAATCTGGAGAAAGACAGAAAAGAGAGAGGGAAGGAGAACCTTACGTTTTTTCCTGATAACTAAGATTGCTTATCCATATATTCTTCCAGCTTTGCCTCATTAGGTATAATAGAGGTCAAGTAATAAGCAGCGTATTGACTTGTATTCAAGTCTGACATCAGAACCAAGTCATTTCCTATTCCTTATCAAATAACACCCACTTGTTTTTCTTTTGTGGGATAAAGTATTAAATCCAGACACTGATATCTTTCCGCTCTGGACATTTTTATCACTTAACTAGACACCAAAAAGTCACTATTTCCCATTTTCTATTTTTTACTTTATTTTGCCATAATAACAGTTATACTACATCAAGAAGGATAGGTCAGAGCAGTGCCCCCAGGGCCTAGCTCAAGTGGCAAAGGGTGGTGAATTTGTGTCTTAGGTCACAGGTTCAAGCCCCCACACCATACAAAGCAAAGCTTGGTATTTAAGTGGAGAAGGGTAGAGGGACGGGCCCATTATCCACCGAGTTTCGAAGGCTGCGGTTGGTCCAAAGGATCGGCCCCAGACGGATTTCTCGGTCATAAAAAAAAAAGGATAGGTCAGAGCAGTGACATTGATCAATGATCCTAACTGTTTTTTAATGCTCCATAACCCAAGAACAAGCAAAACCATATTAGAATTTAGAGGTCCCATGCTAAATGCAAAGGAGAGGTCTTGCTGATGTATTATGTCTCTGGAAATGGTTAAATACCAGGCTATTCAAGACTTGCAGACGTGCTGATTTTCCTTTTCTGAAACATGTCACACTCTAGAAATTCTAAATATAGAGTAATTCTATCAGAGAGTTTTCTTCCTTTTTCTTGTTTTTTTGGTTTGGTTTGTTGTGGGGGGGGGGGGGAGGGGGGATCGGGTTGCACATCAGATGTTACCCAGTGTGACACAAAACCAGTCAACTAAATAAATAATGCGAGCTTGTAGTAAATCAAGAAGAAATAAACTTTCTCAGAGCAAGTTAAAATAATGATTACCTCAACGCGTGGCTGCCCAGAAAGAAGCTTAGCAACAGCAGTCCCAACAACTGCATGCCCTGCTTCATGCCTTGCAACTACAGCCTTCTCACTGCCCTGCAGCTTGGCAGTCTTCTTCTCAATGCCCTGAAACATTGAAAATGAAGCTTGTAAACCTGAATGGAATTGGTGAACAACTAAAACATACAAATCAACTGACATAGCAGAGAATGATCAAGAACAAGAAATACTTTATCATTTATTTTCCTATTGACCAACAAACCAGCAGTACTAGATTGAGCATGGGGGAAACAAACTATAACTTGTAGGGCATCTAGAATTTCCGAGAGTTAGACCTTCAACCTTGTTGGACTTTCCTGGACAATGCTCTTCCTTACATGGGCTCTTAGAGGGCAGTCACTATTCCCCATCATATTCAAGCTTTTTACAATTTTGTTATACAAGATCCATAGACATAAATTGAGCAATATGTAATTTCACTCAAAACCAAAGACTGCTCTGTACTTCAAGTTTGGCGCACATGAAACTAGAAGACACTGGTCCTGAGTTAAAAGAGGGATCAAATGAATCTTGACTCAGCCAATTCTACCATTGCCGCTAATGTTAGGAATGTTGAAGCTTGCACATGTTCCTCATTGCTGACCGTTATATTTTAACTGTATATAAAATTCTGTTCATTTAGAACTATCAAGGTCTAAAACATTGAAACATAGCACCCAAGTGTTGGCCTAGTGGTCAATGAAGTAGGTTAGAACCATGAGGTCTCAGGTTCAATTTGCCAGCGGAGACAAAAAGCACTAGGTGATTTCTTCCCATCTATACAAGCCTTGGAGGATAGAGTTAACTGGTACCTGCTGCTGGTAGGAGGTAGCAGGTATCCCATGGAATTAGTCGCGATGCGCATAAGTTGGCCCGGACACCACGGTTATAAAAAAAACAGTGGAACATACACATTCGAAGTTTAAGGACCGATAAGATGCACCTCTTCTCTGAATCAATGACAATCCAAGTTTATTAAAATTATCATATCATAGAGCCTAAAAATGTAAAATCCTTCCTAGTGGGCTCTTGTTCAAGGGAGAATACTTAAGATGGATTTTTTTTCTCATAACAAGCTTCTTATGTGTGCCCACTTAGATCTTATTGAACTACAAGCAGCAATATTCGAGGATATAGCACATGAGAACGGAGAAACATAGTCTCATGTAATGCAGAAATAGTAATGGTGCACGCATGTCACTCAGCTATTAGAGCATTGTTTTGAGAGGGAAGAAATGATACCGCAATTGAACGCTCAACAGCTTGAATGAAATCTTCTTTTTCAACTACAACTTTATTCTGCCTTCCTGCCAACAAAGCAGCTTCATTCACTAGATTTGCAAGGTCTGCCCTGTACATCCCCAAGATGAACAGTCAGCCATAGAAACACCATAGATGAAATTGAAAGCTTAAGAAAATCAGAGAGGAAGGATTACCCCGTGAAACCAGTAGTCATAGAAGCGATGTTGCCAAGATCAACATCTTGTGCCAGGGGAAGTTCTTTCTTGGAGACATGTACATTTAGGATAGCTTCTCTTCCAGCCCTATCAGGCGCTTCCACCTTGAAACAAAAACTTGCATCACCATTTCCCTTCTATAGGAGTTGTTGTATGAGGAGGTCATGACCAATGTTCCAAATCATGGACAAAAGCTTTATAATAAATGAAATTTCTATTCCAGCAGAGGACAGATACAAACCATCACTACACGATCAAATCTTCCAGGTCGGCGAAGAGCAGGGTCTAAAACATCAGAGCGATTTGTTGCTCCAAGGACAATTACAGCAGAATTACTGTCAAATCCATCCATCTCCTGCCGATTATTGTAAAATATTAATTTCTTATGCAAAACTGAAGTGATGTAGCACATAAAAAAATCAGCACATCTTACAGTGAGTAGTTGGTTCAGTGTCTGCTCTCTTTCATCATTGCTTACAATGCGGAATTTACCATCACGGCTTTTTGCCACAGCATCTATCTGCACATCCGGGGAAAATGGACACACTTTTTATTAGGATATTTTGAGTTTTGAGAGGAAGAAGGAAAGAGGGAAAGCAGAGGCTACCTCATCGATAAAAATTATTGAAGGTGCCTCCTTCTTTGCCCGTGCAAACAGGTCCCGGACGCGTGATGCTCCCATACCAACATACAATTCTACAAACTCACTTGCAGAACAACTGATGAAAGGAACCTCAGCTTCCCCAGCGACGGCCTTTGCTAGAAGTGTTTTTCCTGTCCCCGGAAGACCTACCTGCAAGAAGTTAAAGCTACTTGAGCAATGTGTACACTAAGAAGCACAAAGATGATAACTAATCAAAGGGTGTCCCCAAGTAGAATGGTCTACGAGTCAATAGTCGCATAACAAAATTAGCAGGAAATAATGATGTAATTTAGTTATAGAGGCATCACAAAGTGATATGAAGGGATAGAGAGAGAATCCCTTCAGGAAGACAAAATAACTAAATAAATAAAAACCAGAAAGCAGAAAGTTTCAATGAGTTATGATTAAAAGCCTCCAATTACTGTATCAGTACTCTTGCAGCTTTTCACTTTGATAACGATCTAGCGGTCCCATTACTATGTTGAATTTGAAACTCACCAGTAGAACACCACGAGGAGGACGTGCACCAAGCCGTATGTACTTATCTGGATTCCTAAGAAATTCCTGGAGAAAATAGCAGTTATAAAAGACCACAATAATGAGTTATAAACTATTCAATATTTTAGGTATCACAATGCAGCACTCGTGAGGAAATATTGCTAAGAGAGTTCACCAAATGAAAATGAAACATACCACAATCTCTTCTAGCTCCTCCTTAGCCTCGTCAACACCTGCAACATCAGAAAATGTGATAGTTTCCCCAAGTTCAGATACTTTGGCGCCACCTGAACCCCCTGACTTGCGATTTCTGAGCTGACCAGCTGTGCTCTGTAATTAGGCAGCCACAATAAAGTAGGTGATGTATTCATAAATATGGTGGATATGGGAATTGCCACAAATATATTCACAAATATACCTGAGAAAAGTTTACTGGGAAGCGATGAAGAAGCCCTGCTAGTACAGCAACATAGAATAAAGCTATCTGCAAAATCAAAAGTAAAGTTAGTTTTTAATTCCAACTTTGAAATATTTTTCATTTGATATTGTCATTTGTTCCCTCTAATACAACCATGCCTCCATCCCAAGCTAATTGGGGTAGGCCATATGAATCCTCAATCTACATTTCACTCCATTCGAACCCTGTTTCTTTCCAGTACTTGATAATTCGGAGTTCTCTAACACTAGAGATGCTCTACATATTCTGACACACAAATCTCTAAACATGTTTAACAAAAACATGGACCTGATGTAACTGCACCAATATAACTAAACCTTAATCTCAACTAGTTGGTATACATTATCTTTCGCTTTTATTGTGTTTTATTTTGCACGGACTCTGCTTGGATTCTCAAAGGTTTTAGATTTTTTAAACTTCTCCACATGGTTTTAGGTTCACCACTTCCCTTTAACAAATTGAATAATCATTTGTTTCACATCATCGGAGCAGTTAACTTGGAGATCTTCATAATACATGAACAAGATCTCAAATAACATTTTTTCATTTTATCATCGGATATGGTCATTTTTTATCTTGTTTAATCTTATAGATTGCACATCCACTCTCATATAAGTTGCTGGTCTTACGACCATGCTAAAGAACATGCGTTTTGCTTTTGTAGACATCCTCCCATGGCAGAACATTTTCATCATACTCACGTTCCATTGTTTCAACCATCCAATTTCAATTCTATGTGTTACATCGTCATCTATCATAACATTGTCCTGCAAAATTCAGCATAAATATCTGAATTATCTGCATTTGGTAACCACCATCACATCTACTCTCTCATTAGCTTCATTCTTCTTGTACCGGCTAAACTTGCAGTGAGTTGTTCTTACTTCTAGTTATTCCAGATTTCTTACTCCCTAAAGTGCTTCTCCATGTTCACTCTTCTCCAGATTTCTTACAACACCCTTGCTAGCTTCGTCAGTTAACACAATATCATCTACAATTAGCATACACCATGAGTATCATGTGTACAATTGGCATAAACCATGAGACATTATCATGTGTACCTCTGGTTCGCTTATCCATAACCAGTGTAACAATAAAGAGCTCAAAGCAGATCTCTGGTTGAAACCCACGAGTATGGAAGACTATTATAGTGAATAATGAAATAACATCAGAAAAAAGGGAAAAAGGAAAAGAATATAGACGGCTCAAAAATATCATTTTGGTGAACCATCAAACTGCACTCCGGTGGTTTCTCCAAAATCTCTAAGTCAAGTCATCTCAATCAAGTAACAACTCATTGAGAATCCATATACAGAATGTCTGGCTTCAAATAGAGCACCCTAAACACTGCCTAAATGAGCTTCACATAACTGGTCCTAAATCCAAATAAAAGAAGAAGGTTGAGATAGGTTAGCTGACTCTAACCAGTGTGGAAAGAAGTCCAGTTGATTAAATGAAATAGAACGCGCTAGTAGACAGAGAAATACCTTAAGTACCATCAAAGCTCAGTGAAAAGAGATATTAACTACATGACATAAAGGCAACACAACATTTTTCTTCCAACAAAGGTAAGAACAACTTTTCAGTTGGTATAGTTATAACTACTTCATTTGTGGCAATTTCAGAAAGACAAAATCAAAAGCAGTGAAGTTACAATTAGTAGCATTTAGAAAGATTGAAGAAAGAACTAAGACATTCTAAAGATAGCTGTTGAGGAAGCATTAGATTTCTAAATACCAGTCCATTTCCAAGCTAGCTCTACGGGTTGTTCTATTCTACTATCTGGTGTTACTGCTCCTTTTGTTGTGTAACAGATGAGTTTAAGTTCTGTGCATTGACAGTGTACAAACTTTTTACACCATCGGTTAAAATTGACCTACAATATGGTAACTTGAAAACTAGAGTGGAACTTGTTATAACTGGTTAAATTGAACTATCCAAAAATAATTTACACTGATAACGCATATAACTTAAATCCTATACAGCTATAGCAAGTGAACATGCAATGTGTAAGTATACCACTTAATATTGCATAACAACAATATGAACTAGAAAAGTTGTTCATCAAAACCTTACCAATGCAGAATTCAAGAAACCACCAGACCTTTTATCTGGAGAACCAAACTCAACATCATTTTCAAGCATTTTCTCATAAGGGGTCTTTATATCAATTGGTCTTGTCGTCGTATACACAATTTTCTTTGTAGGACTCATACTCCTTAACAATGCCTCAGATTCTTGCAACTTACTATCCTCATTATTCTCTACAACAACACTACTACTACTCACTTCACTTTTCAACTTAAACATAATATGTACACCATCAACCTCAACTTTCTGCACCTGATTACTATTCACCTTACTCAAAAACTCACTGTAAGGTACACTAATAAAACTTGTCGGGGCTCTAGGGTCCGACCCGGGTAAAGGCAGACCAGGTCGGAGCAACCTCATAACAAACATCACAATCCCCAATTGCAACAACAAAACCCCAATCTCTTGAGCCTGTACTATCGGCTCCCACCTCAACTTCCTCCGCTTTGACCACCAACTGTCCTTCCGGCCTGGACCCGACCCAGGAACTCGACCCGAGCCCGTATCCGAACCCGGATTTTTCTTGCTGTTTTCAGCTGAAGATTCGGTTTTTTCCGTCGAATCCGAATCTTGCTCGCATGACCCGTTAGCTCGGGCAAATATTTCACGTTTCTTCACTAAAAATTGAAACCCATTTAGGGATTTGGAAAATACAACAGCGTGTGGACGAAAAGGGGAATTTTTATTGACAAAAGAAATGGTTTTTTTTTCGTGTAAAAAACCGTAACGATTGCAGAAGAAAGTGTGTCTGTACAAATACTTGGTATTAAACTGAAAATTTAAGGAAATTTGTGCCATTTGAGAGGAATTTTCAAGGAAAAATTTTGAATTGAAAATTTGCAGATTGTGAGAACTTATATTTTCCCGGCGAGCACTAGGAGAAGAAACGATGGCCGTTGGATTTGGGAAGTCGGTTGTTTTTGACCGTTAAATTGATGTCTTGTTTCGTGCTCTGTGTTATTGGTGTTATCCGATTTTTGCTTGGGATTGTCCCAACTCCCATGGAAAGTTGATTTTATGTATACGTGCGACACAAACAACCAAGGGAAAATATATTTAAATAAAATTGAGAATGATTTAATTAAGAAAAATGGTCAAATATGTTTTTCTACCATTCGAGATTGGTTTAATATTACTCTCGCCCTTACAAAATAGTCACGTTTATACTAAAGTCAAAATTTAATATGGGCCTAAATAAGATTATTTTTATTTAAAATCTATTCTTCTAACTTTTTAAGATACAAAATTGTTAATAACTTTTTTATAATCGATTTTTTCTAATAATTCATTTTCAATTGATAATATATATCAATTCATCGTTTAATCTTTCTTAAAAAATTATTGACCTTAGATAAGATTTTATAGAGCAATAAAACTTTAGAACTATTGGAAACTTAAAATTATTGTTGAGCACTTGAACTAATGATATCTTAGAGAAAAGAATGTAAGTAAGAATGTCAAAGAGAAAGACTGATAAGAAAGATTGACTTGGAGAAATTAAGGAAGAGAGTAAAAATTTTACACGATATCTAATGAAGGAGTAAAAAGTAAAAAATTAAAACGTTAGGAAAACTACTCATCTTCCCTTCCGTAGGTAAGTTAAGTTATTACTTTATTTATATATCAAAGAAGCTTTCTTTCTTTTTATATTAAAAACTCTACTTTTATATTAAAAGTACTAAATATTATTTTTTAAATACCTATAAACCTATTATTTTAAAAAAAACTGGGCACCCAAATTTGGGGGCCTAAGGCACAAGCATTACCTTCCATAACATTGGAGTCGGCCATGGATGATAGGGGAATAAATTTTGACTTTTTCTTCCACAATAACAAACTCAGTGAAATCACACAAGTGGGGTTTGAGAAGGTAATCTGTACATAGACATTACCCCTACCTTATGAAGGTAGAGATGTTGTTTCCGAAAACTCTTGGGTCAAAAATAATAAAAATGAAGCAATAGAGAAACAATAGCAACAACAAGGTAATAAGACAATAGAAACAAATAATACAACGAGTAATAACAAAATCTACGGATACGAAACTACAAGAATAGTGACAATCTTACAGATAATAATGACACAGCATATAAAAACAAGGGACTAGGAATAGGAAGATACCCCGACTAGTACTGCTACTACTAGTGAGATAAGGCAAAAGTCTAGACTGTCTATCAACCCACCATCCTAATTCTCGACCTCCACACATTTCTATCGAGGGTCATGTCCTCGGTAAGCTGGAGTAGAGTCATGTCCTGCCTAATTACCTCACCTCAATTCTTCTTAGGCCTCCATCTGCCCCTTCTTTGACTCGCCATGGGCAACCTCTCGCACATCCTAGCCGGGACATCAGAGTCTTTCCTCTTCACATGATCGAACCATCTCAACCTCAATTCCCGCAACTTATCTTCCACAAAAGCCATACTCACTTTGTCCCTAATATATTGTGATGACCCAAAAGGTCATCACTTGTGTTGCAAGTGCATTCAGTGTTCCGAGACCTAAAAATCTCCCTTTCTCCCCACCTTGATTTGTGTGCGTGGTCCGGACCTATATCCGGAAAGCCTTCTATGTGAAAAGAAGAGAAATAGAAATTCTAGAGTTAAAAATTTGATTATGGTTGACTTTGATCAATATTTTGAGCAAACGGACCCGGATCCATATTCTGACGACCCCGGGAGGTCCGCAGTAAAATATGGGACTTGGGCTATGGCTGGAAATGAATTCCGAGGTCCCAAGCCTTAGAAATCAATCTTTGAAAGAAATTGTTTTACTGAATTATCTAAAATAAAGAAAAGAATTAATGTTTGAAACCACTATTATCAGGCCCGTATTTTGGTGCCGGAGCCCGGTACAAACTTGTTATAGTATTTGAAAGATAACTGTGAAATTTGGTGAAAATGGAGTTTATTTGACGTGAGTTGGACTTCCGGTTGAAGAGTTATGAACTTTGAGAGTTCTTGATGGAAATGTTGAGGTTTGAGGTTTAATTCATGATTTTACATGTTATTTTGATGATGTGATCGCACGAGTAGGTCCATATGATGTTTTTGAGTTAGTATGCATACTTGGTTTGGAGTTCCGAGAGCTCGGGTAGGTTCCGGGATGTCGTAGGCTTAAAATCATAGCTGTTGCAGGTTCAGAGAGGTGGAAAGCCTCTAAATAGACCAGTGCAGTCCGCACAAAGAGGAATGTTGCCGCGGAGGGGCTTGTGCGGCCGCATTGGATTTTGTGCGGACCGCGATGAGGGATTTGCGGCCCCACTAGATTCTGTGCAGTCCGCGGTGAGGAACATTCCGCTGGTACGACTTTGGAAGCCTATATCTTTTGATCTACAAGGAATTTTGAGATGATTCAAAAACGAAAGTTGTAGCCCTTCGTGTCTAGTTTTCAGAAAGGTAAAGAAATCATAATTTAGATATTTGTAGAGACAGGTATGGCCAAAATACTAGAACATATCACTGCAGTCAACCGGGTGAGCTGTGCGGCCGCACTCCATTTTGTGCGGTCCGCACAGGGGGTCTGAGAGGGGTATATTAAAATGGGATTTTCAGTTATTTTTCATTTTTCAAAACCCCAAAAACATAAGAGGTGATTTTTCAAATAACTTTTCTCCTCCAAAACATTGGTAACTGATTTCTAACTCGTTTTCTTCAATCATTAACATCTTTTCACATGATTTCAACTCAAATCAATGATTTTCATAGAGGAAATTGGGTGTTTTGGGTAGAACCTAGGTTTTTCGAAAATTGAGGATTTGGACCTCGATTTGAGGTCCGATTTCAAAACAAATCATATATTTGGGTTCGTGGGGGAATGGGTAATCGAGTTTTGGTTCGAACCTCGGGTTTTGACCATGTGGGCCCGGGGGCAATTTTTGACTTTTGGGTAAAACTTTGGAAAACTCATTTTCATGCGTTGGGGTCGATTCATTTAGCGTTTATTGATGTAATTAAGTAATTTGTGACTAGATACGAGCGAATTGGCAGTGGAATCAAGGGGTAAAGCTATAATTGAATTGTGAATTGTGTTCGTCGCATCAAGGTAAGTGTTTGGTCTAACCTTAGCTTGAGGGATTAGGAGTTGTGTCCTATTTGTTAATTGCTTCTTGTTGAGTACGACATATAGGCATGGTGACGAGTATCTATACGTTGGTGTCAAACATGACCGTAAGTCTTAAATTGATATGTGTTATGTTCTTGAATGATTCTACGGATGTTCTGACTGGTGATTCTCGATGTTGAGCAAGGCTTTAGTTTATTTACATGGAAATTAATTAAGGTTGAGTATTGGTGTTAGGTGAGATGAGTAGGGATTGAGTTGAGATTGGTTATAGCTGATTCTCCCTTGCCGGGACGTATGTACTCCACTATTGAATTCCCTTGCCAGGATAGTGTAGTTTATTGTTGATCCCTTGCTGGGACTTGTGGTACGATTGAGTTTAAGGTATATAAATATATTGGATCGGGTTGTACGCCGCAACAATATTATATATACTGGATCGGGTTGCACACCGCAACAATGTTATATATATTGGACCGGGTTGCACGCCGCAACAATGTTATATATATTGGATCGGGTTGCACGCCGCAACAATGCTATATATACTGGATCGGGTTGCACTCTGCAATAATTCTATATATACTGGATCGGGTGGCAAGACGCAACAATGTTATATATACTGGATCGAGTTGCACGCCGCAACAATGCTATATATACTGGATCGGGTTGCACGCCGCAACAATACTATATATATTAGATCGGGTTGCACGCCGCAACAATGTTATATATACTGGATCGGATTGCATGCTGCAACAATGTTATATATATGGGATCGGATTGCACTCCGCAACTACGTTAGATATATATTGGATCGGGTTGCGCGCCGCAATCGTGTTATTATTACTTGTTGTAGATTTTGAGTTGTTTCTCTTATATTTCTCTTTATTTCTGTTGGATTTGATATGTTCCCCGAAGCATGTACCCCCTCCCATTTAAACTGTTTATTCCTGTTTATTTTCCCGTCACATATTATGTAATTGCACAGGTTTATCTGGAGTCTGGTCCTAGCCTCGTCACTACCTCGCCGAGGTTAGGCCAGACACTTACTAGAACGTGGGGTCGGTTGTGCTGATACTACACTCTGCACTCTGTGCAGATACCGGAGCAGCACTGGGACAATAGCACTTGGGGAGCCAACCTTCAGTCCACATAGACCCCGAGGTAGTCTTGTAGGCGTCCGCAGGCCCTGCATCTCTTCTATCTACTTATATGTTCTGTTTTTATTTGTATCCGAGACAGATGGTATTTCTTTTCTTCAGGCATCTTTATATAGTATTCATAGACAGTCCGTGAATATTGTGACACCAGTTTTTGGGTAGAGATGTATGTTGATATTTCTGTACTGATATTGGCATTATATTAGTCTAAATCTTCCGCATATTTTTGTCTTTCGCTAATATTTAAATATTGATTACCTGTTATTAAAAATTATTAAAAAGGACTAAAATGAAGGAGTTAAAATTTCTAAAATTTCATGGCTTGCGTAGCTTATATGAGTAGGCACCATCACGACTCCCGAGGGTGGGTAATCCAGGTTGTGACAAGTTGGAATCAGAGCTTTAGGTTACATGGGTCTCACAATTCATGGACAAGTTTAGTAGAGTCTGAGGGAATGGTATGGAGACGTCTGTATTTATCCCCAGAGGCTACAGAGTTAGGAAAACTTCACATTTGTTCTTTCTCGTCGTGCGGTGTCGTTTCTCAATGCTAATTGAATTTCTACTCTGTTCTTTCGCAGATGAAGAGAACATGCGTTTTCTCATCCACCGCTCAGCAGCCCGAGCCCCCAATAGCAGCTCCCACGAGGGGCAGAGGGTGAGGCCGAGGTTGTGCTAGAGGACGAGGTAGGGGCAGAGCTCAGTCCCGAGCAGCAACACCAGTGGTGGAGCCTTAGGTTGATTTTGATAATAAGGTTCCAGCCCTAGCAGTTCTGGTGGGCCCAGCTCAAGTCCTAGAGGGGTTTATTGTCACCCCAGTTCTTCAGGATGCTCTGGTCCGACTAGTGGGCCTTATGGAGAGTGTCACCCAGGCAGGCTTGCTTCTTGTAGCACCAGCCGTCTCTCAGGCTGGAGGAGGATCCCAAACTCCTACTACTCGCACTCCAGAGCAGGTAGCTCCCCAGATTCAGACTCTAGTGGTTCAGCCAGTTGGAGCAGTTCAACCGGGTGTGGTGTCTCAGACCGGTGATGGAGCAGCTATGTCTGCTGATGCTTTGTGGAGGCTGGATAGGTTCACCAAGCTCTTCACTACTACTTTTAGTGGTGCATCTATTGAGGATCCCCAGGATTATCTAGACAGCTGTTATGAGGTTCTCAGGAACATGGGGATTGTTGAGACCAATGGGGTCGATTTTACTACATTTCACTTGTCTGGATCCGCCAAGACTTGGTGGAGAGATTATTGCTTGGCTAGACCAGTCGGATCGCCAGCCTTGACTTGGGAGCAGTTTGCACAGCTATTTCTAGAGAAGTTTCTCCCCATTACTCAAAGAGAGGCCTATCGGAGGTAGTTTGAGCGTCTCCAGCAGGGTTCCATAACTGTTACCCAGTATGAGACCAGATTCATCGACTTGGCTCACCATGCTCTTATCATACTTCCTACCGAGAGAGAGAGAGAGAGAGAGGGTGAGGAGATTTATTGACGGTCTTGTTCAGCCGATTCATCTTCAGATGGCTAGGGAGGTTGGGAGTGAGATTACTTTTCAGGAGGCAGCCAATGTGGCCCGTAGAGTTAAGATGGTTCTGTCACAGGGAGGTGGTCATGGGTCAGACAAGAGGCCCCGTCATTCAGGCAGATTCAGTGGTACCTCGTCTGGAGGTAGAGATTCATATGGTAGAGGCCATCCTTCTAGGCCTTTCCAGTCAGCACTTCAGGTTTCTCACGGTGCTTCAGGTAGTCGTGGTCCTCAGATGCACTGTTCTGATCATCAGTCCTACAGTGCACCACTTGCTCCTATCAGTGCACCGCCGCTCTAGAGTTTTTGGGGTGGTCATTTAGGTCGCTAGGGTCAGTCTCAGTTTCCTCAGCCGCAACACTTAGGTGGATGCTATGAGTGTGGTGAGTGTGGTGAGTATGGTCATATTAGGAGGGCTTGTCTAAGATTGGTGGGTACTCAGTCGCAGCAGCAGGGTCCTCGTGCTATGGTTCAGGCCCCAGGTGTTCCACAGCCCGCCCAGCCAGCTAGAGGTGGGGGTAGAGGTGCTAGAGGTAGAGGTAGAGGATTTAGAGGTAGAGCTCAGACTGCTAGAGGTGGAGGCCAGCCAGCTGCAGGCCATCCCAGAGATGTAGTCCAGGGTGGTGGGGCCTAGCCTTGATGTTATGCCCTTCTAGCCAAGCCCGAGGCTGAGGCTTCAAATGCAGTTATTACAGGTACAGTTCTGGTTTGTGATAGATATGCTTCAGTGTTATTTGATCCAAAGTCTATGTACTCGTATGTGTCCTCCTATTTTGCACCATATCTGGTTATGCCTAGTGATTCTTTGAGTGATCTTGTTTATGTGTCTACGCCGGTGGGTGATTCTATTGTGGTAGATCGAGTCCATCGTTCATGTATATTTATGATTGGGGATCTTGTGACTCGTGTAGATTTGATGCTTCTAGACATGGTAGATTTCGATGTTATATTAGGAATGAACTGGTTATCACTTTACCATGCTATCATGGACTGTCATGCCAAGACTATGACCTTAGCTTTACCGAGTTTGCCTCGTTTAGAGTGGAGAGGGACTCCTGGTCATTCTACCTGTAGTTTTATCTCTTATGTGAAGGCTCGGCGCATGGTCGAGAAGGGGTGTTTGGCCTATTTGGCATATGTACGTGATTCTAGTGCTGAGGTTCCTTCTATTGATTTTGTGCCCGTTGTTCGTGAGCTTCCTGAGGTTTTCCCTTCAGACCTGTCGGGTATGCCACCCGACAGGGATATTGATTTCTGTATTGATTTGGCTCTGGGCACTCAGCCCATTTCTATCCCGCCGTATCGTATGGACCCGCCTGAGTTGAAAGATTTGAAGGAGCAATTGCAAGACTTTCTTGAGAAGGGTTTCATTAGGCCGAGTGTTTCGCCTTGGGGTACGCCAGCGTTGTTTGTTAAGAAGAAGGATCATCGATCTCATACCAAATCCCATCAATCGAATCACTTTTTCGAGAAATACGAGACATCTAAGTCATACAAGTAAAGAGATCTATTCATTGATAAGAAAAAGAAAAAATGTGAACGGGGATTGGATTGATGATAAAATAGAATCCTGGGTCGCAAACAGTGATTCGATTGATGATGAAGAAAGAGAATTCTGGTTATCAAATGATTGAACAACCTGGAGCAATTTACTTACGATACTTAGTTGACATTCATAAAAAGCATCTAATGAATTATGAGTTCAATACGGATCGATTAGAATGTGTATTGATTACCAGCAGTTGAAAAAGGTTACAATCAATAATAAGTATCAATTGCCGAGGATTGATGATTTCTTTGATCAACTTCAGGGTGCCAAGGTATTTTCAAAGATTGACTTGAAATATGGCTACCATCAATTGAGAATTAGGTCATCCGATGTCCCTAAGATAGCTTTCCGCACTCGGTACGGGCATTATGAGTTCTTGGTTATATCATTCGAGTTAACAAATGCCCCAGCAGCTTTTATTGATTTGATGAACTGAGTGTTCAGGCCTTATTTGTATTCGTTCGTGATAGTCTTCATTGATGATATTTTGATATATTCCCGCAGCTGGGAGGAGCACGAGCAGCATCCTAGCGTGGGTTTTCAAACCTTGAGGGATAGTCAGTTATATGCTAAGTTCTCGAAGTGTGAGTTCTGATTGAGGTAAGTTGCATTCCTGGGTCATGTTGTATTAGCGAAGGGTATTCAAGTTGATTCGAAGAAGATTGAGGCAGTCAAGAACTAGCCTAGACCAACATCAGCTACAGAGATTCGAAGTTTCTTAGGCTACTATCGTCGGTTTGTGGAGGGGTTTTCATCTATCGCAGCCCCGATGACTAGGTTGACCCAGAAGGGTGCCCCGTTCAGATGGTCGGATGAGTGTGAGGCGAGCTTTCAGAAGCTCAAGATAGCTCTGACTATGGCACATGTGTTGGTTTTGCCCACATGTTCAGGGCCTTATATAGTTTATTGTGATGCATCTTGCATTGGATTTGGTGCAGTGTTGATGCAGGATGGCAAAGTCATTGCCTATGCTTCGCGGTAGTTGAAGATTCATGAGAAGAACTATCTGGTTCATGATTTGGAGTTGGCATCCATTGTTCACGCATTGAAGATTTGGAGGCATTATCTATATGGCGTGGCATGTGAGGTGTTCACAGATCACAAGAGTCTTCAGTATTTGTTCAAACAAAAGGAGTTGAATTTGAGGCAGAGGATGTGGTTGGAGTTGTTAAAAGATTATGATATCACTATCTTATATCATCCGGGAAAGGCGAATGCGGTGGCCGATGCTTTGAGTAGGAAGTCAGCCAGTATGGGCAGTCATGCTTATATTTCGGTCGGTGAGAGACCGCTTGCTTTGGATGTCCAGGCTTTGGCCAATCAGTTCGTGAGGTTGGATGTTTCTGAGCCCAATTGTGTGTTTGCTGGCATAGTCGCTCGTTCTTTTTTATTGGAGCGTATCCGTGATCGGCAGTATGATGATCCCCATTTGTGTGTCCTTAGATACACGGTGCAGCACGGAGGTGCCAAGCAGGTTACCTTAGGTAATGATGGAGTTTTGAGTTTGCAGGGTCGAGTTTGTGTGCCAAATGTGGATGGGCTCCGAGAGTTGATTTTAGAGGAGGTCTATAGTTCCAGGTACTCTATTCATCTGGGCGCCGCTAAGATGTATCAGGATTTGCGGCAGCATTATTGGTGGCGGAGAATGAAGAAGGATATCGTTGCATATGTGGCTCGGTGTTTAAATTGTCAACAGGTTAAGTACGAGCATCAGAGGCCTGGTGGTCTATTTTAGAGGATTGAGCTTCCTGAGTGGAAGTGGGAGCGGATCATTATGGACTTCGTTGTTGAACTCTCACGGACTCAGAGGAAGTTCGATACAGTGTGAGTTATTGTTGATAGGCTGACCAAGTCAGCGCATCCAAGAGGTTAGCTGAAATCTATATCTGGGTGATTGTTTGTCTTCATGGTGTGCCCGAGTCTATCATTTCGAACCGAGGTACGTAGTTTATCTCACGTTTCTGGAGAGTAGTTCAGCGAGAGTTGGGCACACGGGTTGGGTTGATCACAGCGTTTCATTCTCAGACGGACGGGCAGTCTGAGTGGACTATTCAGATTTTGGAGGATATGCTCCGAGCTTGTGTCATTGACTTTGGAGGCTCGTGGGATCAGTTTTTGCCCTTATCAGAGTTTGCCTACAATAACAGCTACCAGTCGAGTATTCAGATGGCTCCGTATAAGGCTTTATATGGTAGGCGATGTCGGTCTCCGGTTGGATGGTTTGAGATGGGAGAGGCTCGATTGTTTGGTACGGATCTGGTTCTGGATGCCTTAGACAAGGTCAGGATCATTCAAGATAGGCTTCGTATAGTTCAGTCCAGGCAAAAGAGTTATGCTGACCGTAAGGTTTGAGATTTGGCATTCATGGTCGGTGAGCGGGTATTGCTTCGAGTGTCGCCTATGAAGGGCGTGATGAGATTTGGGAAGAAGGGCAAGCTTAGCCCTAGGTTCATTGGATCGTTTGAGATTCTTGATCGAGTGGGAGAGATGGCTTATAGACTTGCGTTGCCACCGAGTTTATCAGCCGTGCATCCAGTGTTTCATGTGTCCATGCTTCGGAAGTATCACGGTGATCCATCCCACGTGTTAGATTTCATCACTGTCCAGTTGGACAAGGACTTGTCTTATGAGGACAAGCCGATAGCTATTCTAGACCAGCAGGTTCGTCAATTGAGATCGAAGAGTTTTCCTTCTGTTCGTGTTTAGTGGAGAGGTCAGCCCGCTAAGGCATCAACATGGGAGTCCGAGTCCGATAAGCGAAGTCGTTATCCCCATCTTTTTCCCGACTCAGGTACTTCCTTCTTATGTCCGTTCGAGGACGAACGGTTGTTTTAGAGGTGGAGAATGTGATGACCCAAAAGGTCATCACTTGTGTTGCAAATGCATTCAGTGTTCCAAGGCCTAAAAACCTCCATTTCCCCCACCTTGATTTGCGTGCGTGGTCCGGACCTATATCCGGAAAGCCTTCTATGTGAAAATAAGAGAAATAGAAATTCTAGAGTTAAAATTTTGATTATGGTTGACTTTGGTCAATATTTTGATCAAACGGACCCGAATCCGTATTCTGACGACCACGGGAGGTCTGCAGTAAAATATGGGACTTGCGCGTATGCCCATAAATGAATTCTGAGGTCCCAAGCCTTAGAAATCAATCTTTGAAAGAAATTGTTTTACTGAATTATCTAAGAAATAAAGAAAAGAATTAATGTTTGAAACCATTATTATCGGGCCCGTATTTTGGTTCCGGAGCCCAGAATAAACTTGTTATAGTATTTGAAAGATAACTGTGAAATTTGGTGAAAAAACGGAGTTTATTTGACGTGAGTTGGACTTCCAGTTGAAGAGTTATGAACTTTGAGAGTTCTTGATGGAAATGTTGAGTTTTGAGGTTTAATTCATGATTTTACATGTTATTTTGATGATGTGATCGCACGAGTAGGTCCATATGATGTTTTTGAGTTAGTATGCACACTTGGTTTGCAGTTCCGAGGGCTCGGGTGCGTTTCGGGTAGGATCCGGGATGTCGTAGGCTTAAAATCATAGCTGTTGCAGGTTCAGAGATTTGGAAGGCCTCTGAATAGACCAGTGCGGTCCGCACAAAGAGGAATGCTGCCGTGGTGGGGCTTGTGCGGCCTCACTAGAATTTGTGCGGACCGCGGTGAGGGTTTTGCGGCCGCACTAGATTCTGTGTTGTCCGTGATGAGGAACATTTCACTGGTCCGACTTCGGAAGCCTATATATTTTGATTTACAAGGAATTTTGAGATGATTCAAAAACGAAAATTGTAGCCCTTCGCGTCTAATTTCCAGAAAGGTAAAGAAATGACAATTTGGATATCTATAGAGACAGTTATGGCGAAAATACTAGAACATGTCACTGCAGTCAACCTGGTGAGCTGTGCAGCCGCACTCCATTTTGTGCGGTCCGCACAGGGGGTCTGAGAGGGGTATATTAAAACGGGATTTTCAGTTATTTTTCATTTTTCAAAACCCTAAAAACATAAGAGACGATTTTTCAAATAACCTTTCTCCTCCAAAACATTGGTAAGTGATTTCTAACTCGCTTTCTTCCATCATTAACATCTTTTCACATGATTTCAACTCAAATCAATGATTTTCATGGGGGAAATTGGGTGTTTTGGGTAGATCCTAGGTTTTTCAAAAATTGGGGATTTGGACCTCGATTTGAGGTCCGATTTCAAAACAAATTATATATTTGGGTTCGTGGGGGAATGAGTAATCAGATTTTGGTTCGAACCTCAGGTTTCGACCATGTGGGCCTGGGGGCGATTTTTGACTTTTGAGTAAAACTTTGTAAAACACATTTTCATGCATTGGGGTTGATTCATTTAGCGTTTATTGATGTAATTAACTAATTTGTGACTAGATACGAGCGAATTGGCGGTGGAATCAAGGGGTAAAGCTATAATTGAATCGTGAATTGTGTCTATGGCATCGAGGTAAGTGTTTGGTCTAACCTTAGCTTGAGGGATTAGGAGTTGCATCCTATTTGTTAATTGCTTCTTGTTGAGTACGACGTATAGGCATGGTGACGAGTATCTATACGTTGGTGTCTAGCATGACCGTGAGTCTTAAATTGATATGTGTTATGTTCTTGAATGATTCTACGAATGTTCTGACTAGTGATTCTCGATGTTGAGCAAGGCTTTAGTTTATTTACGTGGAAATTAATTAAGGTTGAGTATTGGTGTTAGCTGAGATGAGTAGGGATTGAGTTGAGATTGGTTATAGCTTATTCTCCCTTGCCGGGTTGTATGTACTTCACTGTTGAATTTCCTTGTCGGGATAGTGTAGTTTATTGTTGATCCCTTGCCGGGACTCGTGGTACGATTGAGTTTAAGGTATATAAATATATTGGATCGGGTTGCACGCCGCAACAATGTTATATATATTGGATCGGGTTGCATGCCGCAACAATGTTATATATATTGGATTGGGTTGCATGCCACAATAATGTTATATATATTGGATCGGGTTGCACGCCGCAACAATGTTATATATACTGGATCGGGTTGCACGCCATAACAATGATATATATATTGGATCAGGTTGCACGCCGCAACAATATTATATATACTGGATCGGTTGCACGCCGCAACAATGTTATATATTCGATCGGGTTGCACGCCTCAACAATGTTATATATACTGGATCGGGTTGCACGCCGCAACAAAGTTATATATATGGGATCGGGTTGCACGCCACAACTACGTTAGTTATATATTGGATCGGGTTGCGCGCCGCAATAGTGTTATTATTATTTGTTGTAGATTTTGAGTTGTTTCTCTCATATTTCTCTTTATTTCTGTTGGATTTGATATGTTCCCCGAAGCATGTACCCCTTCCCATTTAAACTATTTATTCCTGTTGATTTTCCCGCCGTATATTATGTAATTGCACAAGTTTATCTGGAGTCTGGCCCTAGCCTCGTCACTACCTCGTCGGGGTTAGGCTAGGCACTTACCAGCACATGGGATTGGTTGTGCTGATACTACACTCTGCACTCTATGCAGATACCGGAGGAGCACTGGGACAATAGCACTTGGGGAGCCAGCCTTCAGTGCACAGAGACCTCGAGGTAGTCCTGCAGGCGTCCGCAGGCCCGACGTCTCTTCTATCTACTTATATGTTCTGTTTTCATTTGTATTTGAGACAGATGGTATTTCTTTTCTTCAAACATCTGTATGTAGTATTCATAGATAGTCCGTGAATATTGTGACACCGGTTTCTGGGTAGATACGTATGTTGATATTTTCGTACTGATATTGGCATTATATTAGTCTAAGTCGTCCGCATATTTTTGTCTTCCGCTATTATTTAAATATTGATTACCTGTTATTACAAATTGTTAAAAAGGACTAAAATGAAGGAGTTAAAATTTCTAAAATTTTGTGGCTTGCCTAGCTTCTATGAGTAGGCGTCATCACGACTACCGAGGGTGGGTAATCCGGCTCATGACAAGTTGGTATTAGAGCTGTAGGTTATATAGGTCTCACAATTCACGGACAAGCTTAGTAGAGTCTGATGGATCGGTGCGGAGACGTCTGTATTTATCCCCAGAGGCTACAGAGTTAGGAAAACTTCACATTTGTTCATTCTCATCGTGCAGTGTCGTTTCTCAATGCTAATTGAATTTCTACTCTATTCTTTCGCAGATGGAGAGAACACGCGTTTCTTCGTCCATCGCTCAGTAGCCTGAGCCCCCAGCAGCTGCTCCCACAAGGGGCAGAGGTCGAGGTTGAGGCCGTGCTAGAGGCTGAGGTAGGGGTAGAGCTCAACCTCGAGTAGCGGCACCAGTGGCAGAGCCTCAGGTTGATTTTGATGATGAGGTTCCGACCCTAGCAGTTCCGGTGGGCCCAACTCAAGTCCTAGAGGGGTTTATTGCCACCCCAGTTCTTCAGGATGCTCTGGTCATATAGCACCAGCTGTCTCTTAGGATGGAGGAGGAGCCCAGACTCCTGCTACTCGCACTCCGGAGCAGGTAGCTCCCCAAATTCAGATTCCAGCGGTTCAGCCAGTTGGAGCAGTTCAGCCGGGTGTGGTGTTTCAGACCGGTGATGGAGTAGCTATGTCTGTCGATGCTTTGTGGAGGCTGGATAGGTTCACCAAGCTCCTCACTACTACTTTCAGCGGTGCATCTATTGAGGATCCCCAGGATTATCTAGAAAGCTGCCATGAGGTTCTCAGGAACATGGGGATAATTGAGACTAATGGGGTCAATTTTGCTACATTTCGCTTGTTTGGATCCGCCAAGACTTGGTGGAGAGATTATCACTTGGCTAGACCAGCCGGATCGCCAGCCTTGACTTGGGAGCAGTTTGCACAGCTATTTCTAGAGAAGTTTCTCCCCATTACTCAGAGAGAGGCCTATCGGAGGTAGTTTGAGCTTCTCCAGCAGGGTCCCATAACTGTTACCCAGTATGAGACCAGATTCATCGACTTGACTCACTGTGCTCTTGTCATACTTCCTACCGAGAGAGAGAGAGAGAGAGGGTGAGGAGGTTTATTGACGGTCTTATTTAGCCGATTCGTCTTCAGATGGCTAGGGAGGCTGGGAGTGAGATTACTTTTTAGGAGGCGGCCAATGTGGCCCGTAGAGTTGAGATGGTTCTATCACAGGGAGGTGGTCATGGGTCGGACAAGAGGCCCCATCATTCAGGCAGATTCAGTGGTACCTCATCTGGAGGTAGAGATTCATATGGTAGAGGCCATCTTCCTAGGCCTTTCCAGTCAGCACTTTAGGTTTCTCACAGTGCTTCAGGTAGCCATGGTCTTCAGATGCAGTATTTTGATCAGCAGTCCTACAGTGCACTAGAGGTGGGCGTTCGGTATTTCGGTACGGTATTTAAAAATTACGGTTCGGTATTCGGTATATCAAGTCTGCATACCAAATACCGTACCAAAGTAGTTCGGTATGGTTTGGTATCTTCTTGTTTGGTTTCGGTACGGTTCGATATCGTACCATATTTTTGTGAACTAAACAATGCTGAACTACTGAATTCTAATTCATTAGAAAATTTCTAATTGCGTGATAATGAGTATAGCAAGAAGAAAATGTGGGCAGTACCTTCACTTCTAATAATTTCTAATAGAAATCACTACATGAACATAGCAATAGAATGTGAGTACTTTCTTTACTTCTAACAATTTATAATAGAAATCATATCATTAAAAAATTCTAATAAAGTGATAAATGAGTAGAACAACAACAAATATGAGAAGTTCCTTTACTTTTCTAATTATAATAATTTCTAATGTTAGGTTGGGGCGTTGGGCTTAATCTTAGTGGGCTAATGGCTAAGGATAAGAAATAACAAGTTAGAAACTTGGGCTAAAAATTGATAACGGGCTGGGCAGTGAAGGAAGGTGTACTTAAATTATTCGGTATTTCGGTATACCGAAATATCAAAATTTCAATACCGAGGACCGTACCAAAATACCGAATAACTAAAAATCCTATACCGAAATAGTACCGAAATACCGAATAAATCGATACCGAAATATCGAAATAATTTGGTCCGGTTCGGAATTTGGTTTTTCGGTTTTTATGCCCACCCCTACAGTGCACCACTAGCTCCTACAGTGCACCGCCGCTCCAGAGTTTTTGGGGTGGTCATTCAGGTCGGCAGGGTCAGTCTCAGTTTCCTCAGCCGCAACACTCAGGTGGATGCTATGAGTGTGGTGAGTATGGTCATATCATGAGGGCTTGTCTGAGATTGGTGGGTACTTAGTCACAACAGCAGGGTCCCCGTGCTATAGTTCAGGCACCAGGTGTTCTACAGCCCGCGCAGCCCGCTAGAGGTGGGGATAGAGGTGCTAGAGGTGGAGGTAGATGATTTAGAGGTGGAGCTCAGACCCTTAGAGGTGGAGGCCAACCAGCTGCAGGCCATCCTAGAGATATAATCCAGGGTGGTGGGGCCCAGCCCCGATGTTATGCCCTTCTAGCTAGGCCTGAGGCTGAGGTTTCAGATGTAGTTATTACAGGTACGGTTCTGGTTTGTGATAGAGATGCTTCAGTGTTATTTGATCTAGGGTCTACGTGCTCGTATTTGTCCTCCTATTTTGCACCATATCTGGTTATGCCTAGTGATTCTTTGAGTGATCTTGTTTATGTGTCTACACCGGTGGGTGATTCTATTGTGGTAGATCGAGTCTATCATTCATGTCTAGTTGTGATTGGGGGTCTTGAGACTCGTGTAGATTTGATGCTTCTGGACATGGTAGATTTCGATGTTATATTGGGAATTGACTGGTTATCACTTTACCACACTATCATGGACTATCATGCCAAGACTGTGACCTTAACTTTACCGGGTTTGCCTCGTTTAGAGTGGAGAGGGACTCCTGGTCATTCTACACGTAGTGTTATCTCTTATGTGAAGGCTTGGCGTATGGTCGAGAAGGGGTGTTTGGCCTATTTGGCATATGTACGTGATTCTAGTGCTGAGGTTCCTTCTATTTATTCTGTGCTCGTTGTTTGTGAGTTTCTTGAAGTTTTCCCTTCAGACCTACCAGGTATGCTTTGCCTGAGTTGAAAGAGTTGAAGAAGCAGTTGCAAGACTTGCTTGAGAAGGGTTTCATTAGGCCAAGTGTTTCGCCTTGGGGTGCGCCGATGTTGTTTGTTAAGAAGAAGGACGGATCGATGGGAATGTGTATTGATTACCGGCAGTTGAACAAGGTTACAATCAAGAATAAGTATCCATTACTGAGGATTGATGATTTGTTTAATCAGCTTCAGGGTTCCAAGATACTTTCGAAGATTGACTTGAGATCTGGCTACCATCAGTTGAGGATTAGGGCATCCGATGTCCCTAAGACAACTTTCCGCACTCGGTACAGGTTTTATGAGTTCTTGGTTATGTCATTCGGGTTGACAAATGCCCCAACAGCTTTATGGAATTGATGAACCGAGTGTTCAGGCCTTATTTGGATTCGTTTGTGATAGTCTTCATTGATGATATTTTGATATATTCCCGCAGCCAATAGGAGCATGAGCAGCATCTTAGAGTGGTTCTTTAGACCTTGAGGGATAGTCAGTTATATGCTAAGTTCTCGAAGTGTGAGTTCTGGTTGAGTTCAATTGCATCCTAGGTCGTGTTGTATCAGTGGAGGGTATTCAAGTTGATCCGAAGAAGATTGAGGCAGTCAAGAACTAGCCTAGACCAGCATCAGCTATAGAGATTCGGAGTTTCTTGGGGTTGGCAGGCTACTATCGTCGGTTCGTGGAGGGGTTTTCATCTATCGCAGCCCCGATGACCAGGTTGAACCAGAAGGGTGCCCCGTTCAGATAGTCGGATGAGTGTGAGGCGAACTTTTAGAAGCTCAAGACAACTCTGACTATGGCACCGATGTTGGTTTTGCCCACAAGTTTAGGGCCTTATATAGTTTATTGTGATGCATCTCGTATTGGGCTTGGTGCAGTGTTGATGCAGGATGACAAGGTCATTGCCTATGCTTCGCGGCAGTTAAAGATTCATGAGAAGAACTATCTGGTTCATGATTTAAAGTTGGCAGCCATTGTTCACACGTTGAAGATTTGGAGGCATTATCTATATGGC
Source organism: Nicotiana tabacum (assembly GCF_000715075.1). Taxonomy (NCBI): domain Eukaryota; kingdom Viridiplantae; phylum Streptophyta; class Magnoliopsida; order Solanales; family Solanaceae; genus Nicotiana; species Nicotiana tabacum. Next base: position 11,220,096 of record NC_134082.1, read on the forward strand.
ATGGCATGTGAGGTGTTCATAGATCACAAGAGTTTTCAGTATTTGTTCAAACAAAAGGAGTTGAATTTGAGTAAGAGGAGGTGGTTGGAGTTGTTAAAAGATTATGATATCACCATCTTATATCATCCGAGAAAAGCCTATGTGGTGGTCGATTCTTTGAGTAGGAAGTCAGCCAGTATGGGTAGTCTTGCTCATATTTCGGTCGGTGAGAGACCGCTTGCTGTGGATGTTCAGGCTTGGGCCAATCAGTTCGTGAGGTTGGATGTTTTTGAGCCTAGTCATGTGTTGGCTAGCACGGTCACTCGTTCTTCTTTATTGGAGTGTATCCGTGATCGGCAGTATGATGATCCCCATTTGTGTGTCCTTAAAGACATGGTGTAGCACGGAGGTGCCAAGCAGGTTATCTTAGGTTATGATGGAGTTTTGAGATTGCAGGATCGAGTTTGTGTGCCTAATATGGATGGGCTCCGAGAGTTGATTTTAGAGGAGGCTCATAGTTCCAAGTACTCTATTCATCTGGGCGCCACTAAGATGTATCACGATTTTCGGCAGCATTATTGGTGGTGGAGAATGAAGAAGGATATCGTTACATATGTGGCTCGGTGTTTGAATTGTCAGCAGGTTAAGTACGAGCATCAGAGGCCTGGTGGTCCATTTCAGAGGATTGAACTTCCTGAGTGGAAGTGAGAGCGGATCATTATGGACTTCGTTGTTGGACTCCCACGTACCCAGAGGAAGTTCGATGCAGTGTGGGTTATTGTTGATAGGCTGACCAAGTCAGCGCATTTCATTTATGTGAAAGTCTCCTATTCTTCCGAGAGGTTAGCTAAAATCTATATCTGGGAGATTGTTCATCTTCATGGTGTGTTCGAGTCTATCATTTCGGACCGGGTACGCAGTTTACCTCACATTTCTGGAGAGTATTTCAGTGAGAGTTGGGCACGCGGGTTGAGTTTTGCACAGCGTTTCATCCTCAGACGGACGGGCAGTCCGAGCGGACTATTCAGATTTTGAAGGATATGCTCCGAGCTTGTGTCATTGACTTTGGAGGCTCGTGGGATCAGTTTTTGCCCTTATCAGAGTTTGCCTACAACAATAGCTACCAGTCGAGTATTCAGATGGCTCCGTATGAGGCTTTATATGGTAGGCGGTGTCGGTCTCCGATTGGATGGTTTAGCTGGGAGAGGCTCGGTTTTTGGGTACGGATTTGGTTCAGGATGCCTTAGACAAGGTTAGGATCATTCAGGATAGGCTTCGCACAGCTCAGTCCAGGCAAAAGAGTTATGCCGACCGTAAGGTTTGAGATTTGGCATTCATGGTCGGTGAGCGGGTATTGCTTTGAGTGTCGCCTATGAAGGGCGTGATGAGATTTGGGAAGAAGGGCAAGCTTAGCCCTAGGTTTATTGGCCCGTTTGAGATTCTTGATCGAGTGGGAGAGGCGGCTTATATACTTCCATTGCCGCCGAGTTTATCAGCCGTGCATCCAGTGTTTCATGTGTCCGTGCTTCGGAAGTAACACGGTGATCCATCCCGCGTGTTATATTTCAACACTGTCCAGTTGGACAAGGACTTGTCTTATGAGGATGAGCCGGTAGTTATTCTAGACCGGCAGGTTCGTCAATTGAGATCGAAGAGTTTTCCTTCTGTTCATGTTCAGTGGAGAGGTTTGCCCGCTGAGGCATCGACCTGGGAGTCTGAGTCCGATATGTGGAGCCGTTATCCCCATCTTTTTCCTGACTCAGGTACTTCCTTCTTATGCCCGTTCGAGGACGAACGGTTGTTTTAGAGGTGGAGAATGTGATGACCCAAAACGTCATCACTTGCATTTCAAGTGCATTTAGTGTTCTGAGGCCTTAAAATCCTCCCTTTTCCCCACTTTGATTTGCGTGCGTGGTCCGGACCTATATCTGGAAAGTCTTCTATGTGAAAATAAGAGAAATAGAAATTCTACAGTTAAAAATTTGATTATGGTTGACTTTGGTCAACATTTTGAGAAAACGGACCCGGATCCGTGTTTTGACGATCCCGGGAGGTCCGCAGTAAAATATGGTTACTTGGGCGTATGCCAATGAATTTCGAGGTCCCAAGCCTTAGAAATCAATCTTTGAAAGAAATTGTTTTACTGAATTATCTAAGAAATAAAGAAAAGAATTAATGTTTGAAACCATTGTTATCGGGCCTGTATTTTGATTTCGGAGCTCGGTACAAACTTGTTATAGTATTTGAAAGGTAACATTGAAATTTTGTGAAAAAACAGAGTTTATTTGACGTGAGTTGGACTTCCGATTGAAGAGTTATGAACTTTGAGAGTTCTTGATGGAAATATTGAGTTTTGAGGTTTAGTTCATGATTTTACATATTATTTTGATGATGTGATTGCACGAGTAGGTCCATATGATTTTTTGAGTTAGTATGCACACTTGGTTTGGAGTTCCGAGGGCTCGGGTACGTTTCGGGTAGGTTCCAGGATGTCGTAGGCTTAAATCATAGATGTTGCAGGTTCAGAGAGGTGGAAGGACTCTGAATAGACCAGTACGGTCCGCACAAAGAGGAATGTTTCCGCGAAGGGGATTGTGCGGCCGCACTGGATTTTGTGCGGATCGCGGTGAGGGCTTTGCGGCCGCACTATATTCTGTGAAGTCCGCGGTGAGGAACATTTCACTGGTTCGACTTCGAAAGCTTATATCTTTTGATATACAAGGAATGTTGAGATTATTCAAAAAATAAAGTTGTAGCCCTTCGTGTCTAGTTTCCAAAAATGTAAAGAAATCACAATTTGGATATCTGTAGAGAAAGTTATGTCCAAAATACTAGAACATATCACTACAGTCAACCTGGTGAGCTGTGCGACCACACTCCATTTTGTGCGGTCCGCACAGGGGGTCTGAGAGGGGTATATTAAAACGAGATTTTCAGTTATTTTTCATTTTCCAAAACCCCAAAAACTTAAGAGATGATTTGTCAAATAACCTTTTCTCCTCCGAAACATTGGTAGGTGATTTCTAACTCATTTTCTTCAATCATTAACATCTTTTCACATGATTTCAACTCAAATCAATGATTTTTATGGGAGAAATTGGGTGTTTTGGGTAGAACCTAGGTTTTTTTAAAAATTGGGGATTTGGACCTCGATTTGAGGTCCGATTTCAAAACAAATTATATATTTGGGTTCGTGGGGGAATGGGTAATCGGGTTTTGGTTCGAACCTCGTGTTTCGACCATAGGGGCCCAGGGGCGATTTTTGACTTTTAGGTAAAACTTTGGAAAACTCATTTTCATGCATTGAGGTCGATTCATTTAATGTTTATTGATGTAATTAAGTAATTTGTGACTAGATACGAGCGAAATTGTGGTAGAATCAAGGGGTAAAGCTATAATTGAATCGTGAATTGTGTTCGTGGCATCGAGGTATGTGTTTGGTCTAACCTTAGCTTGAGGGATTAGAAGTTGCGTCATATTTGTTAATTGATTCTTGTTGAGTACGAGGTATAGGCATGATACGTTGGTGTCAAGCATGACCGTGAGTCTTAAATTGATATGTGTTATATTCTTGAATGATTCTACAGAATTTCTGACTGGTGATTCTGGATGTTGAGCAAGGCTTTAGTTTATTTACGTGGAAATTAATTAAGGTTGAGTATTGGTGTTAGCTGAGATGAGTAGGGATTGAGTTGAGATTGGTTATAGCTGATTCTCCCATGCCGGGATGTATGTACTTCACTGTTGAATTTCCTTGCCGGGATAGTGTAGTTTATTGTTGATCCCTTGCCGGGACTCGTGGTACGATTGAGTTTAAGGTATATAAATATATTGGATCGGGTTGCACGCCACAACAATGTTATATATATTAGATCGGGTTGCACGCCGCAACAATGTTATATATATTGGATCGGGTTGCACGCTGGAACAATGTTATATATATTGGATCGGTTGCACGCCGGAACAATGCTATATATATTGGATCGGGTTGCACGCCGCAACAATGTTATATATATTGGATCGGGTTGCACGCCGCAACAATGCTATATATTAGATCGGGTTGCACGCCGCAACAATATTATATATACTGGATCGGGTTGTACATCGTAACAATGTTATATATATGGGATCGGTTTGCACTCCGCAACTACGTTAGATATATATTGGATCGGGTTGCGCGCCGCAACAGTGTTATATATATGGGATCGGGTTGCACGCCGCAACTACGTTAGATATATATTGGATCGGGTTGCGCGCCGCAACAGTGTTATTATTACTTGTTGTAGATTTTGAGTTGTTTCTCTCATATTTCTCTTTATTTCTATTGTATTTGATATTTTCCCCGAAGCATGTACCCCCTCCCATTTAAACTGTTTATTCTTATTTATTTTCCAGCCGCATATTATGTAATTGCATAGATTTATCTGGAGTCTGGTCCTAGCCTCGTCACTATTTCGCCGGGGTTAGGCTAGGCACTTACTAGCACATGGGGTCGGTTGTGCTGATACTACACTCTACACTCTGTGCAGATAACAAAGTAGCACTGGGACAATAGCACTTGGGGAGCCAGCCTTCAGTCCACAGAGATCCCGAGGTAGTCCTGCAGGCGTCCGCAAGCCCGACGTGTCTTCTATCTACTTATATGTTCTGTTTTCATTTGTATCCGAGACAGATGGTATTTCTTTTCTTCAGACATCTGTATGTAGTATTCATAGACAGTCCGTGAATATTCTGACACCGGTTTCTGGATAGAGACGTATGTTGATATTTTCGTACCGATATTGGCATTATATTAGTCTAAGTCTTCCGCATATTTTCGTCTTCCGCTATTATTTAAATATTGATCACCTTTTATTATAAATTGTTAAAAAGGACTAAAATGAAGGAGTTAAAATTTCTAAAATTTCGTGTCTTGCCTAGCTTCTATGAGTAGGCGCCATCACGACTTCCGAGGGTGGGTAATCCGGGTCGTGACATATATTCATTCCTAATTTGTCTTTTATGGTATATTCACACATCCATCTCAACATCCTAGTTTATGATACTTTCATCTTCTGGGAATGATATTTCTTGACTGGCCAACACTCGGCTCCATACAACATAGCCGGTCTAACTACCGCTTTATAGAACTTACTCTTAACTCTAGGTGCCACATTCCTTTTACACAAACTACCGGTAGCGAGCCTCCATTTCAACCACCCCGCTCTTATATGATGTGCAACATCCTCGCCAATCTCTCTGTTGATCTGTATTATAGACCTAAGATATTAAAAACTATCTCTCTTAGGGATGACTTGTGTATCAAGCTTCACGTTCATTTCTGCTTTATGCGTCCCAATACTAAACTTACACTCCAAGTATTGTATTTTTGTCCTGCTTAAGAAGGAAACTTGAAGTATTACTAAATATAGAAATATATCATTCCTTTTTAGACTGACTAAAAAAATTATCACATAAATTGGGACGGAGAAAATAGTATATACTAACGAGATCATCTTTTGTAAAGCACTACTAAAAATTCGGTAAAAAAAGGTCCAAAAAAACCGACCAAAGTAAGTTGGTAATGCCCAATAACCGTCTAAAATGTGACCATTAACGTGTTGTCAGTATTTTGAAGGTCGGAAGGGCATACCGACCAAAGTTGATCGGAAATTACCGACCAACTTTTTTTGGTCAATTAAATTCAAAAAAAATGCCGAAAAAATCGACCAAAATTGGTCCGTATTTTAATTATGTAATTAAAAAATGCACCATCTAGGAATCGAAGCGGGGTCTATACTGTGGCAGGATACTATTCTACCACTAGACCATTGGCGCATTTTGTTTTAAGACTGTCTTTTTCATTTATACTCTTTAATTATATTTTTGCACGAAAATAACCGACCAATATCGATCGATTTTATTAAAAAATAAATTACCAACCGAATTCGGTCGGTTTTTTTAAATGACCGGCCGAATTAACCGACCGATTTCGGTCGGTTTTTAATATTAATTTTAATTTATTTTAAATAAAAAATTGACCAAAGTTGGTCGATTCCTTGAAAAATAAATTTTGCGAGACTCAAAAATAGTTTTCCGTATTTTTGCACCAAAGAAAACTGACCAAAGTTGGTTGATTTCGTAAAAAATAAAATATTTTGAAAAAACGACAGATTTTGGTCGATTTTTTGGCCGGTTTTTTGACCAACCAAAATTGATCGGTCGACCACGATCGATTTTTGTCGAATTTCTAGCAGTGAAGTACAAATATTCTCATTATAGAAATTTACTTGCAATTGATTTTTCTATGCAATAAGTTTATATTATTAGTGTATAAAAACCAAACTTAATTTGAAATATTGTTATTGAGAATAGAAATTTAATGTACAACAATCTATTGTATTAAGTATGATATAGATAGATCAATCGATACCAAAATTTAATTATGATACTCCACAAAGATTCTGATCTTGTTCAAGTCCAGCATTAAAAATAGAAATTAAAAGATATTATTTTACGTATACGAATAAAAGAATTAGAAATATTGTTTTCACAAGATTACAAAGAATTGAAATCTTGAGTGCAAGTGACAAATATTCAAACACACTTTGGTCTGTTAATAGAAGGGGAGTCTTAGAGTATAATAGTAAGGTTCTCTTTGTGTGGCTTATATATAGATATTACGGGTTCGAAACGTGGAATATTTGTATCAGGGTAAGACAACCTTACTATCTAAATTACAATTCTTGGAATACGATCTTTATCCAAACCTACGTGAACACAGAATACCCCGTGCATCGGACACCGCCCTTTTTTACTTAGGTTAGGTAATAATATTTTGTCTGGTAAATTTCCTTCATACTCCTAGTTCTTACCATCTTTTTTAAATTTTCTTGTGAAAGGAGTGGACATGTGAATTAGAGGAAAACAAGACGATGAGGACTTTGATGAGATTTGACACTCTACCCACTTTTAACCTGGAATCTTTCGTAGTATAATTATTTAGTTTTCGGCAATCAACTATTTAATTAATTCATATAAAGAATAATTGTTCTTTTTATTCTCGTGACTCAACCCGAAATTCATGATAAAGAATAAAAGGTCAACTTAAGATTATTTCCCCTTTGGATTGGTCCGAAACGTCATTCACCTAATCATTTTAGGATAGTCAAACATTCTTTTGGTTTTTGGGTCCTTTAAGTGCCAATTATAATGTTAAACTATCAATATAAAGTTATTAATTCATTGACTCAAACAAATATATACAAGTGTATGTGGATATATATACCATGTGCACATCCATATATATAACTTGATGCAATAAATACAGTTTTGCAATCCTAAAGCATAAAGTTATCATTAGCAATTGCACACATTATTGGTTTTACTTAATGTAAAAGGTAATGAGACCTGTAAAAATCGGTGGAATATAGTTTATCTAATTTAGTAGACTAAATTTGTTCTAGTTCAAAGTTTATATTTTTATTAAATACATACAAAATATATAAATTCCAAATTTTAAATTTGCCTTTGTTTTGATTGTGTGGACATGAAGAGAAAGGATAAGAAAGCTAATAATAGAATGTAAGACAAAAGGGGAAAAACCAAATAAGAGAATGTAAATTTTTTTATATAATAGAAGTTGGCCAGTTTGCATGGATTATATTATTTGTGCTGCTCAATACTCCTCTTGTCCTCATCCACAATTCACACCACATATATTTTACAATTTAATTATAATAAAATTTTCCAGTTTGCTTTGATTTTTCTATTTGACACAATGGAAAAAAGCTTGCGGTGAGAGAGACCTCATCAAATTTTTTCGGTGGCGCGAGAATTTTTACTGAAATAATTAAAACACTTAAAAATAAATATACAAAAAAAGTCAAGAAATACATATATATAATTTTTTTACTTATTTATAGTGTGTAATTTATTAGCGAAGGATGGCTCCGCAATGGCTTCCTCATCGATATTTTTGTTTTTCTTATTTTTATAAAAGATATTTTTACATTCCTATGTCATATAGTAAACTATATTACCCTTCATGCTTAACTTTTAATATAACTAGTATTAGTATTCGCGCGATGCGCGGACACAAATCATGTTAAACTGTAATGTTGGTTATTTGAATCATGTGCAAATAACCTTAAAATATAAACCTCTCAGATAAAAATTATATAACATTAGATATTAATTATGAAGTAGGATATGAAATTATTGTTCAAATCTCGTAGTGCACAACCTATTTTGTTTTTTATTTGTAGCAACCTAACTACTTGATTTTAGTACTTGCACTTCGTTTTGCTGTCAGTATCAAAGAATACTAAACATATCATGTTGCGATCTGTCTTGTTTGAGCACATTAGATCATATTATTTTAACAAACTTCTTACTATCACTTTGTTTTTATCTAAAAGTTAAATATGTCTTATTCATCACATTATTTTTATGCAAATTCTTTTTTTTATTTTTTCTTATAGTTATTGTATTATTTATTATTTAAAATTATTTTACTATCATATAATTTTTTATTATCTTAATTAATATCTTTCTTATTATTCTTTTAATAGTCTTTAATAACTATAAATATTTTATTCTTGAAATTTGGTATATTTTTATGCATTCAATTTTTTTTAATCATTTAAACTTATTGTAATATTTTTAAATATAATTAAATTTTTTAATTTATTTATTTTTAAATTAATTTAATGTATAAGTATCCTCACACTATCTCTATTGTTTTACTACATTCTCTTCCCTACTATAAATTTTAATTATTTTTATATTAATTTTTTACCTTTAACCAGAATAATATCATATTTTATTTTAAATTGTAAAATTGAATTAGTCTAAAATATTAATACATATATTTGATGATTATGTTACAAATATATTGAGTTCTCTTATAACTATTTTTGTATTAGATGCAATTATTATTATTTTAACTTTAAGATACAAATTTAATTTTTAATTTTCATTAGTAAAATTACCTATATTGGAAAGTTATTTATATTATTACAATTTTATTTTAATCATAAAAAAATAATTTCTTAATTGTTTGAACATATTATATATATGTAGTAATATGTTTATTGTCATTTTATTTCTTTACATAATATTTTAAAAAATAAAAACTTATGAAATAAAAAAAATCTCATCTCAAATTCAAATAATTCTTATCATTCTATTTTCTAAATTGGACCGCATTTTTAAAATATTATACTATATATTCAAACTTAAACTAACTGCACTCAATTCAGATATTAATCATAGAAAAATATTTTCTTTGTTGTTTGAACACATTATATGTTAATGTTGTAGTAATATTTTCATTATCATTTTATTTCTTACGTAAATTTTCTTTCTTTTTTAGATTTAATACAAATTTAATCTTTAATTTTTATTAGTAAAATTACCTATATTAGAAATTTATTTTCTATTTTAATATTTTTTCATAAATAAGACTTCAATTTCGTGATATTATTCATAGTTTGGACATTCTAATCGTAGTTTTAACAAATTTCTAATTTCAAATTCAAATAGCCTTTCCCTTTCATTTCTAATAATAATTTTTTAATAATTTTGCTAATTTTTAATCTATTATATAGTCTTATTACGTTTTATGTGGCTTTTCATTAACTTATAATTTTTTTTAATATCATTATAATCTACTATTCTTTAATATAATATAGATAAATATATAATTTCTAATCATAAAATAAATATTTATTTTGTTTTAAAAATATTGCTCGAAAATTTTAAATTATTTAAATTTTAATAAGATTTTAAGCATTGTATATTTAATTTATTTTATTTTTTAAACTTATGATTTATAAATATCTCATATTATCTCTAATTTATTTCTATTATTCAATATTTTTAGTTTTTGATTTTATCCATTAGACTTGAGTTACGTGGACTTATCCATATTATGAATTTTCTTATCATAATATAAAAAACTTTCCCATCTCAAATTTAAATAAGTTTTACCCTTCTTCTCTATGATAAAAAATCTGAATTTTTATTTTTTCTCTATTTATTATTTATTTTTGATATTATATTATTAAATACCTAATATTATTACATTGTCATGTGGATTTTTATTAGCTTGTTTGAATTTAATATTTATTTCTACTACATTCATTCTAATATAATATAGATAAAAATTAAAAAACTTTCTCAAATTCAAATAAGTTTTATTATTCTATTTTCTATATTTGACTACATTTTTAAAGAATTATGTTATACTTTCAAACTTAAACTTACTGTACTCAATTCAAATATTAATAAAAGAATATTTTCTTAATTGTTTGAACACATTATATCTGAATGTTGTAATAATATTTACGTATAAAATATTCGTTTGCCCGATTTATCAATATTAATATGACTTTATTATTCTTAATTTTAAAATATTTTTTTACTGATTATTTAAGTTTTTTCTTACCTTATAAATAATTTATATACTTTATTTAAGATCTTATTTTGCTGCTTGAATTTATTTAATTTTTAAACTCAATATATCTTTAATAACTTAAGTAAATTTTAATTTTATTTTATATTTTAACTTACTTTAATGTATAAATAGTTGTAGGTTATCTCAATTACGTCTTTCTATATATTTTTTTTATTTTTTTCGATTAGAATTTTTAATTAATTTTTACCTCCAATATCTCTAGCTAATAAAAAAACATAATCTATGGGTGAATCAATATAGTTATAAATATACTTATAAATATAAATTTAAATGTAGATATATAGATTAAATTTGTCTAAGATCTATTTAGATTAAGTATAAGATTCATTAACTACTTCCATTAATTATGTTTCCATTTATGATTCAAATTTTTGATGTTGTCTTTAAATTGCCAAGTGGTTTCTTTTTAGCTTGCCACTTGGCTTAACCACATGCTTCACTACTCTCCTTTTAATATAATATAGATTACCTTCTATATACCTAATTACCATTTATGTATCATTTTAGGATTTTAATGGTATTAATTAGTCTCCTAATTTTACTCAACCGTATATTCCCACTCTCCCAAGTTTCTCTCTCCAAATCCCACCACCTCACTCACGTATCAAACCACACCCCACGATTTCCTCTTCAATCACCCACGATTTCCTCTTCTAAAATCAGCGAAAATCTGTAACCCCTCCACCATTGACAACCATTAAAAAGCTTTGAAGCTTTGAATTCGAATTTGGGTTTTCAAAAGACATTTATTTGTTTGGATTGGATGTTGTTGCAAAGAATTGAGAATTCTCTCTACGTCTCTCTGTATCTCTCAATCCCAGATTTCAGTAATGTAAAGCAAAGGAAAAGAGAGCAGCAATTCCACCATTGACAGCCATTAAAAAGTTTTGAAGCTTTGAATTCGAATTTGGGTTTTCAAAAATTATAATTTGTTTGGATTGGATGTTGTTGAAAATAATTGAGAATATGATTTGAAGTTTATATCTCAATTTTGAGGGGTTTTAGTGAAGATTACACTTGATTTTGGCTGAATTTCAGATTGAAACTCGAAGAAGAAGAAGACATGACATACATTATATTGCAGAAATTATTTTAATATTATAGAAAAAATTTAGACTGTTGTTTATTTATTTTTCTTTTATTCATTTAACTATTGTATGAAAGTTGAACAATATTGTATAAAAATTATATTTAAATGGTATTATATTGTAGTTAAATCCAAGACGTAAACATGTATTGTAGTTAAAAATTGTATTGTAGTTGAACAATATGACTGTATAAGTTAAATCCAAGACGTAAATATGTAACAGCCATTTGCTTTCTTGTTACATAATCATTAGTGTATAGAACTCTATATCTTGTGTTTTTGTTTTAAAGAAACAGGTGCTGGATGTGCATAAAGGGTGTCCAAAGAAGCAAGATTTCTAGTAAAATACGTGTGTCACGCCCCTTTTTTTAACCAAACCTCACTAAACTCTCTTAAAATAATAAAAAGATTTAGTAAAGCTCGAAAAGGGTTTTCAATTAGAAAGTGACAAAAATATTGTGTTTAAAAGGAAATAACTCAGAGTCGCCACCTGACATTGATTTCGGTGTGCCAGGTCACCATTTTTAAAAAAAATAATTTTCCTTTAAAACACTTTGAACTCCAAAACATAAGTCCGCACCAGAGATTCGGGTAAGGGGGTTCATTTGACTCGGGAAGAAGGTGTTAGGCACTCCCCAAGTCCCGTAACTAGTACGGTTACGTACTTGATCTAGTCGGCTTTTAAAATATTCGAATTGTGGTAAAAATAAACACGGAAAAGAAATGTAAACACACAAGAGGCTCGAGATCGTCCCCACCTAATAAAAGAAAATGAAAATAAGAATAAAAATAAAAATACTACGAGTTCGACTATCGATCTCCAATTACATTCACTTCGGGACATACCCCTGAAATAAAATAGATACAAATCCCTCGGGGCATTCCCCGGATAAATTTAACTACGGGAACGACCTCTCGCCTCAAAATTAAAAAAAAACCTAAAGTTTGCCTACCCAAGTGTGGTCGGCCTAAACATGCTACTAGCGGACAACATAACAAAATAAACAAATAAATAAAGGGAATTAAATGCAAGGGAAAATTCTAAATCACTCAAATTCTCTTGACTTTTATTTTATGTATTTCGGCTAAGCTTAATTCCTAAGGCATGTAAACAATTTAATCGCTAATGAGCTCAGCCTCATCCCGCTCCCGCGACCCAACCTTCATTCAATCATCCATTCATATCAGGATAGGAATGAGCAACTAACACACATGGGAGAAAAGAAAACGAGACAAGATAAGACAAGATAAAACAAAATGGTGGATCAAAGTATGATAAGAGCCATTACTATCCCTCTGACAACCCCGAAAATGTTCCCAGTCTACCCTTTTCAGAAATGAATCTCTCGTTGCCAACAAGATCTAATTAGTAAGACAAGCTTCATTAACCCTTATTAATCTCGCCGCGGCTAATTCATGTTTCGGAAGATACAAGAAAAGAATCAAATGGGTACAACAGCTTGACAGGACTACACAAATCATTTGAAATAATTCAGCTACTTGGTCTCGTGTAAAGGAAATGATCAAATTGATTCAGTAAACAATAAGACACCCATTCTTAATCCAAATCATGAAGCAACAATATAATGGTACCAATTTAAATCACTTGTTGTCAACCCCCCACCCCCACCCCCCAAAAAAAAAATCAAACTTCAAAGATACTCCAAAACATTCAATGACGTGGACCTAAACCTCCTAGAATACCTACTCAAATTAGTTTCTAATCATTCCATAACCATTCGTTGTCTATTAACACTTTGCAAAACTAAATCCAGATTACCAAACATCTTTCACCCTAGGCTCAAATCATATTTTGATCCATACAAAACATACATGGAAAGGGAAGGAGATGGACCTTACTTTGTATTTATATGTAGGAATTCCAGCAATTATAGTAACAAAATAGAGCAAAATTGAGCGACCAATGAATCCGGAACAATGTATCTCAACGAAGCTTTTGAACAAAACAGCAAACCCGACCGGAAACTCGAACGGCGATTAACAACGAGTTTGAAACACCCTCAGCTCAACCAAATTTCATATATATCTTTTCTTTCATTCTCGTTCTCTGTTTGTGCTTGTGTGTGTGTGTGTGTTACCGTGTGTCTTTGTGCGTGTGTATAGCTGATAGTTTTTAGAGAAGATGAAGTTTGGGCGGCTAAGAGTGGCTGGCGACGATGGTTGCTGGTTGTTGACGATGGGGAAACGGTGGTCGGCGTGCGGGTGAGTAAAGAAGGGTTGTTGGGCAGCGGCGGTTTGCTGGACTTGGTTTGGGTCCTCTTTTTAGTTTTTGACTAGGAGATTG